>NC_056725.1:1239553914-1239676414 GCF_019279795.1 Protopterus annectens
AATTGACACTACTAGGCTGCACAGTTGGTAAGACTGGATCCCTCCAGACTATGTACCACATGACTGTGCTATGGTCAGGCTTTCTTGAAAACCTCTAGCATTAGGGCTATCAGTTCCTTCCAGTTCATATGCCTTTTGATCCTGGACAGCATCCACATGCCTTGTACCTTGAGGTTAACTGCATAGGCCTCTCTACCTTGATTCAAGGCATTTGTAGTTAAAGTCTACATGTTCCTCAGGACTACAAAGGCCATTTCCTGTTTTCTCTGGGCATGTGGAATCACCATCTGAATACCTCTTTGACTAAGGGAATGCAGGTGAAAGTCTTGTTTAGTTTGTCTATGATGCTTCTAACACAGTTTTTTTCAGTTACCACTGCATCTTTCTCAAGAGTACCCTTGAAAAGGAACCATGAGGAAAGTCACTGACATGTAATGTAGAGCTCTGAGGAAACCCTTGAGCTGACACTGCCTCCCTCTAATCGAGGTCCCAGAAGAAATGAGTTAGGTGCATAACCTAGTAATATGAAAGGAAAAATCTGCTCTTCAAACTACTTCCAGAAATCTCTTAGTTCTTCAAGCAGAATTTTGATATATTTAGGGAAAGCCCAGGTTGGAGAGTCAATGGATAACATATTCTGTGGATCTTCACAAGCTCCACCTGGAAGCTGCTGGAATGAGACAAAATATTCCACACAATGGTAGCTGTGGATCTCTCATGTCCTGAGGAGACCACATACCATTTTTTTTTTTTTTGGGGGGGGGGGGGTTGCAAGATCAGAACAATGTCTACACTTCCTGTACTCAATTGACCTATTCGTTCCTTCACTGGGGCAAGAGCCCTCCAACCCTATTCATTCATTAGCAGAGGCAACAATCAGGTGTTACAGAGCAGACAAACTGAAAGATCCTGTGGACCATCCTAGACCCATAACCTCAGGAGCCCTCATATGCTCCATTATAGCCGCCTTTGGGAGGATATTGTGTGCTTCGGGTTCCTATCAGATAGTTGAACTTCTGCAAGTTTGAACCTCATACGGTCAAGACCATAAGTTCGAACTTGCAGACGTTTGAGCGTTTCAACGGAAATCTCCATAAGGGGAGGTTTCCATTTTGTTCAATGTGGTGCGATCTAGGAGTTGGTATATTTAAGCAGTGGGGGGGGGGTGCAGGGGGGCTTGCCCCCCCCCCTGCTTACAACAGTTTATTTTGTTTTCTTTTCGTTTTTATCCATAGTCGAAATTTTTTAACTTCAAACAGGATGGTTAGAACATTCTGTGTTCGAAGTTATTAAACTTCGACTATGTGATATAGACACATGTGCTTCACCTCATGCAATACATCGCCAATGCAGCAGGCCAAGCCAAGGTTGTATGGGATACAGTCAGTGCTTAACTCCTCTTCCGGTTAGGATGAGGTAGCAGCCATACCTGTATTAAGTACTTGGTATATTACTCTGGGAATTATGCACAGACCAAAGGACAAGCGTCTAAGCTGGAAATGCTGGCATCCCACTCAAATTCAGGAACTGCCAGTGCTTCTTGTAAATACACAAGTGCAAGTATGCATTCTTTAAGTGTAAGGTTAGCTAGGACAGCTAGAGCTTTAAGCAGGGATAGCCGTACCAGGAAAGTTATTATGACTCTGGGAAATCTTGGGCATCGGTGCAGCCTAGAATAGTTCAATACAGCTTTAAACATTATCTCACTGGAGTCAGAAAAAGCCTGGAATGAAAACCAGTTTTCCTGTTCCAGAAATGGAGCCGTTTGGTGGCTCCACTTCTGTGAATCCTGTCTGAAGGAGAAGAGCCAAAACTGTCTGTGGAATGGGGGGCATTCATAGGATGGGAGGGAAGGCTCTGAATTATATTCAAATTCAACTCAAATATTCAATTATATTATATTCAAAAAAATATATATATATATTTTTATTATAATTAGCTTTTGTAATACTTGCTGTTTTATAATACCTGTAATAACTTCTGTTTTAACTATGTACGATTTCTTGGCGCTTTTCTCCCCGGGCCTCTACTGAAAATGGACATGTATCCAGCTAGACTAGCCCGGTCAACAAATGTAAAATAAAATAAAATAAAATAAATAAAATAAATATTTATTATCCTGATAAAATCATCTTTATCCATTTTCTCGCAGTTATGTTCTTTTTCTTTCTGCTGTTCCCATTAGGGGTCGCCACAGCAGATCATCTATTTCTAATTCTTCCTGTCCCCTCAGTCTTGCTCTGTCACACCAGCCACCTGCATGCCCTCTGTACCACATCCACAAACCTTAACTTAGGCCTTCCTTTTTTCTCTTACCTGGCAGCTCCATCCTTAGCATCCTTTTCCCAATATACCCAGCATCCCTCCTCAGCAAATGTCCAAACCAACACAATCTTGACTCTCTGGCTTTGTCTCTAAACCATCCAACCTGGGCTGACCCTCTAATATACTTATTCCTAATCCTGTCCATCCTCATCACACCCACTCTGCCATGTCCAGCTCTGACTCCTGCCTTTTTGTCAATGCCACTGTCGCCAACCCATATAACACAGCTGGTCTCACTACCCTCTTGTAGACCTTCATTTTTACTCTTACTGGTACTCGTCTGTCACAAATCACTCCTGACACTCTTCTCCACCCACTCCACCCTGCCTGTACTCTCTTCATCACCTCTCTTTCACACTCGCCATTACTCTGGACTGCTGATCCCAAGTATTTAAACTCACCCACCTTCGCCAACTCTACTCCCTGCATACTCACCATTCATCTGGAACAACAGCCTTTCCATTGTTCATCCTCTTAATTGCTATCCTTACTTCCTCCTTGCTAATCCATTGTACTTCATGATTCACTATCCCCACATCATCCAACCTTCTCTCCCTCTCATTCTTTTCATTCATCAGCCCCTCAAAGTACTCTTTCCATCTTCTCAACACATTCTCCTCACTTGTGAGTACGTTTCCCTCATTATCCTTTATCACCCTTACCTGCTGCACATCTTTACTAGCTTGGTCCCTCTGTCTAGCCAATCGGTACAGGTCCTTTTCACCCTCCTTAGTGTCCAACCTTTCATACAACTCTCTTTCTCTGTATACACTCATGTACTTCCTCATTCCACCACCAGGTCTCCTTGTCTTCCTTCCTCTGTCCAGATGTCACACCAAGCACCTTTCTAGCAGTCTTCCTTACCAGCTCTGTTGTAGTTACCCAGCTATTCTGTAACTCTTCGCTGCCACTCAGTGCCGGTCTTAACTATATATAAAACCAAAATGTCAAAATGGGAAACTCTCCCTCCCAAGACACGGGCTGGAGCTGGCGGATAGTGTTTTAGCTACAAGTTAAGAGGTACAGTCAGTATTTGTCAGCTTACAAAATGTAGTGGTGAGAAAGCAACTAGAGAAGAATTTGAGTAGTCAAGCAGAACTGAGTGACAATAACTAATCTAGATGATCCCTCAGCTACAGCATTTATACCAGATGAATTGTTACGGGCTTTACAACCAGGGAATTATACTGAAGACACTGTACAGGTCAAAAGGACAGAGTTCTGCCATGTAATGCAGATTCCCACAATCCCGAGGATCAAAAATGGCAAAAAAAAAAATAATGCCTAAAACATAGAAGAGTGGAAAAATTAACTTTGTTTTTTGCAGACAAGCCCTCCTGCTCCTCCCAATGTGGGAAGCAAGCCCCCATACACACAACCTTAAATATATATATATATATATATATATATATATATATATATATATATATACACACACACACACACACACACACACACACACACACACATACACACACACATACACACACACACACACACACACGTATGAAGAAGGGAGAATTCTCTCAAAATTAGTGACTGCATTGGAGTCATGGGACAGACAGCAAAATTATGTAATTCGGCAGTGCTTCACTCCAAACCTACTAAAGCATTCAAGCGCGTGCACACACACACACACACACACACACACACACACACACACACACAAAACTGTTCTTCAAATTTCACTTCAGGGAACACTATAACTGCTTACCTTTTCTGATTTACAACCTCATTAACTAATTAAAACTTCACAAATGCATTAGTCAAATGACAGGAATCATTCATGGAAAGATTAACTGTATTTCAAACACCTGAAGGTCAAGTAAATAAAACAAAAATGAATATATGCAGCTTTTACTTCACTCTATTATTCTTATTTATGTAACCTTTAATCACATACATCTAAAAAGGCACTCACCTATGCTGATCTGCCATGACCATAGGCATCAATGTGTAGACTGCCGTTTCATTATCTACCGTGAACAAAAATAAATAAAAAAAAAGAATATTCAGTGCTAAAATTTTAATCCATGTTAAACAGTCTCACAGCTACCAAACATAATGGATGTATGTAACAAATACACAAGCAAGCATTTATCAATGCCCTGCGTTAGCCTGCACTAGCAAGAGCGTTTTAACAGAATGACAATACAGAAGTAAAGTACAAGACAGGAAACCACAAAGACAGAAGATCATAAAATAGTGCAGGCTTTTCAACAATAAGCCTGAAGCACCAAAGCATTTGGTCTGAGTTTTAAGTAAATAAAATAAACATTTAAAGGCTGCATTATCGCTGCTCTAGTTATCCTGATATTCTGACTGCAGCATACTGCTTCAATCTACAAAGCTCTGCTGGAAAGTATAAAAAAAAAATATTTACATTTTAGCTGCAAGCACAAAAAAGCACTATATTTGTAACACATCTATAAGAAAACGAATATTAAAGTCCAACACTCCTCGGATATCTGATTTAATAAACATTACAAAACTGTCCAATTGGCATTTAAACAGGAGTTCCAGAACTGTTGACACATGCAGTTCCAAAATTTGTTTTCAAAATAAATGTAAAAATTTTGTAATGGCCATTTTACACCAATTCCCCACTTATACCCCGCATAAAAAAAAACAAGCCCTCCAAGGACTTAGACATGCACATCTTACAGCCATATTAGAAATAAAGTGCCTAATTTAATCAACCCATTTACCCAACATTTAAAACTAAAGAGACCAAAAAAGAAGTTATTACCATAACATTCCATGTGAGTTGTTAATTAAATCTTTGTTCTTACACGTGGGTTCGGAGCGATCCATCGGCTCCGAGTAGGCCGCTTTCCAAGCTCAAGATCTTTGAGTAGCTCGAGGCACAGTCCCTATCCTATGATGCTCTCTTACCAACCCCAGATCTAGTTTGCTGAACCAGCAAGAAAAAAAACACACTAAGCAACCAAATACAACATGTATATAGTACATAACTATTTACAATAGCTAAACGATAATCTGGCTGGAAAGAAAGACACTAGCAAGACCAACCAGACCACCAGCCATACCCAGTATTTCCAGAACCTGGAGGGGGAAGGTGGGAGGGAGTGTAAGAACAAAGGCGAGATGAACAACTCACATGGATCGTTATGGTAAGAAAATAACTTCATTATGTGAAGTTGTTCAATCTCGCCGTTTGTTCTTACACATGGATAGCGTCCCAAGCACCTTAATCCTGGGCGGCTCATGGGAGTACATTCCTGAGAACGGTGGAACCAAAGGAAGCCCTGTCCCTGGAGGCCCTGCCCACTTTGTAATGAGTGATAAATGTATGAGGTTTGGACCAAGTAGCAGCTGCACAAATGGTGTCCAAAGGTAAATGGACTGCATGGGCTAAAGACGGAGAAACAGCCCTGGTAGAATGAGCTCACACTTCACATTCTAAAGGTTGTTTAGCCGATGAATATACAAATTTTATACAATCAGAAATCCATTTGGACAATGTAACTTTGGATACCGAAAAACTTTGTTATTGTCTGCATAGGAAACAAATAGCAGATTTCCTAAATTCTTTTGTTCTGTCTAAGTAAAACCTCAACTGTCTGTGAACATCAAGCTTATGTAACATGTACTCCATTCTACTAGTATGATGTCTGAAAAAAGTAGGAAGGTCAATAGAGTGGTTCAAGTTCGCCTCGGAGCAGACCTTAGGGAGGAAGGTTGGACTGGTTCTTAAAGACACTCTGTCGGGGTAAAAGACCAGATATGGAGGCCTGATAGAAAGTACTTGTAGTTCAGAAACTCTACGCACCGAAGTAATAGCCACCAGGAAAATGGTCTTCCAAGAAAGGAACTTCAAAGGACAAGATGATGCAGGCTCAAAAGGGGGAAGCATGAGTTGAGATAGTACCAAATTTAGATTCCAGGGAGTAACAGGATGTCTGATAGGTGGCCTAAGGTGATGAGTTTCCTTTCAAAAAGGCTTTACATAATCTGTGGGACATAATGTTAGAACCTGCATCCCACATGGAAGTTAGATATGACAGCCAATTGAACCCTTATTGTAGAAGCTGCTGCACCATCGTGAAAGAGCGAAGTCAAGAATTCCAGAATACTATAAATAGGGGCGACATAGGGATCAATACCATGCTGAGAAGCCCAATGAACAAATCGCTTCTATTTGCTGTTATACAGTTTCCTGGTGGAGACTTTATGAGAGGAAACTAGAATATGTTGAACCACGGGAGACAAATCATGTGACCTGGCTAGGTTGGGAAGTGGAGCAACCAAGCTGTCAGTTTGAGGGAGACAAGAGAGGGATGAAGAACTCCCGATGAAAGAGACAGAAGGTCTGGCACTGGGTCCAGAACCCAAGGTTGTTCCACTTGGTATTGCTGTAGGAAGGGGAACCATATCTGCCGACGCCAAAACAGGGCTATCAGAATAACAGTCCTTCCTAAGCTTTTGGCTTTCTGTAAGAATATGGGGATCAGCGGGATTGGAGGAAAGGTATAAAGGAGACCCGAGGACCAATCGTGTACGAGCGAGTCCCCTAGGCTGTCCCCCAGTGGAGGGTACAAGGCAAAGTAGCTTCTGCATTTGGCATTCATTGGGGATGCAAAAAGGTTGCAGCAAGACTGGCCCCATCTGCGGAATATCATTTCTGCCACTCGTTCTTTGAGGGACCACTCGTGAGGCAACAGAAGGCTTTGCTCAGTTTGTCCGCTATCACGTTGGATGACCCAGGGATGTGTGTTGCTATCAGAAAGCGCCCGGTGGATACAGCCCACTGCCAAATTCTCAGGGCCTCTCGGCATAAAGGGTAAGACTTGCTTCCCCCTTGCTTGTTGATGTACCAGACTACCGACATGTTGTCTGTCTGTATTGCAATAGTCTCTCGAGGTAGAGAGTCGTGAAAGTGTTGCAACGCTAGAAACACCGCTCTCAACTCTAGGACATTGATGTGCAAATGAGATTCCATGTCTGACCAAGTGCCTTGGACAGTTCTTCCCTGAAACAGCCCCCCCACCCTATCAGGGAAGCATCCATGGTCACTGTGGCTGTGGAAGGGGGAAGTACAAATGGACGACCTACAGTAACTTGGTGGCTGTTCAACCACCAAAGAAGGTCCTTTTTGCAAGCATTTGTCAGAAGAATCTTGTGTGACATTGGAAGCTGTTGATAAGACCACTGTGTGAATAGTAACCATTGGAGTATCCTCATGTGCATTCGTCCCAGAGGAACCGCTATGAGTGTCGCTGCTATGGTGCCTAACAGCTTCAGAACCTGGAATGCAGGAACTTTCCTTTACATTAACATATGGGACACTTGACTTTGTAAAGATATTACTCTTTCTTGAGGCAATCTGACCAGGGTGGTGGTGGCGTCTAGATCTGCTGCTATAAAGGAAATATGCTGTGACAGCAATAAAGCAGATTTTTCAAAATTTAAGGTTATGCCCAACTTGGAACACAGGTTGATAGTGTAATCTCTGGCGCAAATAAGTTTATGCCTGGTGGTGGCGGTGAGGAGCCAGTCGTCCAGATATGGAAACACCCGGAATCCTAAACATCTCAGGTGAGCCGTGACCACTGCCATACATTTGGTGAACACTCTAGGGGCTGTGGTGAGACCAAAGGGCAGAGCTCAGAATTGGTAGTGACTGGCCCCCAGCCAGAAACGCAAGTGATCTCTGGATGGCCTGGCCATTTTGATGTGGTAGTATGCATCCTTGAGATCTATAGAGCACATCCAATCGCCAGATTCGAGAAACGGAAGTATCGATTGAAGCATGACCATCCTGAACTTTTCCATTTTGACAAAGGTGTTTAAGTTTGCTGAGGTCTAAGATGGGCCCCCAGTCCCCTGTTTTCTTTGGAACAAAAAAGAACCTGGAGTAAGTTCCGGATCCTATCTGGTCCGCCGGGACTGGCTGGATGACTCTTTTTCTAGCAGCCTTTGAATTTCTATGGCTGCTAGATTCCGCAGACTGGGTGGAATGTCTGAGATTCTTTTATGAATAGAAGGGGATTCTGAAAAGGGAATGATGTAACCTCTGGTAACTATGCTTTTTTACCCAAGAATCTGATGTAATTCCTAGCCAGGCATCTGGGTATAAAGCTAAGTGACCCCCGACTGCCTCCAGAGCAGGACACTCAGGCCTCCTCTCAGGAGCGCTGATGGGGCTCACCAAGGAACTGCTCCCTGTCACCCTGGTTCTGCGGACCCCCTCTACCGCCTGGGTGGCATCCACCATTATAACCCCCTCCTCTGCCCCTGGAGGGGGGTTCACTACGTGTGTTCTGGAAAGCTCCTTGGCACTTTCGGAACCACATTTTTCCACCTTTCTGCCCATTGGGGTATGGTCTAGTGGGGGTGGAAAAACGGACTCCTACGGCAGATAGAGTCTTTCCTTCCTGCTCACACCTAGTGAGTGTCTCCTTTACTTTAGGCCCAAACAAGGAAAAGCTATCGAATGGGGTATTAACAAAGGAAGACTTGAATGCTTCCACATAGAAGCATAAGCGCATCCATGATGGTCTCTGCAGAGCTATCGTTGAACCTGCTGCCCGCTCGATCCATCAGCTGCATAAGAAATGAGCTGCATGGACGAGTTCACAATAGAATTAAGGGTGTTAAGCTGTGCAGTCACTTTCTCAGAAACAGCATCATCTGTTTTGCCCTGTAGAGTATCTCTAAGCTCTTTGAGGAGATCTCGGTGAAGATGGGTAAAGTGGATTAAATAGTTAAGCGATCTCATTGCAAATGTCGCAGAACTAAAGATGCATTTCCCGTATGTGTTCATCATCCTAGAGTCTTTATTAGGAGGATGAACAGAAGAGGTTTCTGACATCTCTTTCTTGGTGGCCGCCGCCACCACCATGGCATCAACAGGGACTCCCTTCGTAAGAAAAGACCTGTCTTGAGGGGAGGTGATAAATTTGTTGGGCCTCCGAGGGACCGGTTCCACGGAATCAAGAGACTCCCACGCCCTTCGAGCGACCAAGTCCATTAATTCGTCAAAGGGCAGAGTAACCCAGGAGGTGGAAGGTTGAGACCCAAAGGCCTATAGGAGCACCGACTCATCCTCAGTAGGGGTAAGAGACTGCCAGTAACCCCTCTGCCTTAATATTTCCAGGATGTCTGCAAATGAGACATCCTCAGAAGAGGACCGTGAGGACCCTTCTGATTCCTCTAAGTCGGTGTCTGATGTTAAGGATTCCTGGGGGGAATACCCATGCCTCCTCTTGCAAACTCTCCTTCTAGGGACTTCATCAGTGGGAGTGTCTGGTGAAGTCTCCATCAAGCAGGGTTCACCCAATGGGGTTAACTGAGGCTCTGAGTCTCGATGCTTGGTAGGAACCTGTGGTGTAGGGACAGAACGCAGCCCTTTAGGGGAGGAAGAGGAAAGATCTGAAGAGGTAAGGGTCTTTGCAGACATGACCCTCCTCATGGCATCGAAGGCACCAGTTTCCAGACCCAAGGAGTCTGCCGGTTCTGAAGAAGACAGCAACCTCCCAGGGGCTGAGTCCACGGGCTCCAAACCAGAGGACGGAGCTGAGCACATCTGCGCCGAAGCCCCGAGAGGGAGAGTCGGAACCAAAGCGTCAGTTCGACTCTCTCCCCCGGAACCAGTGAGAGAGTGTCAGCTTAGAGACTCTTCGATCGGAACTGAAGAAGTCAAGGTCGATGGGGCCGAGTGCACTGGAACAGGCCTCGGCTCCAAGGGTTCCACCAGATCCTCTCTTTCCAGCTCCGAAGGCTCAATTGGCCTCGGAGGAGTAGAAATCGTGGCCGGGGGGGTCGTAGGCTTCGAAATCAGTTGGGATGAAGCAGAAAGCAATTTGGCCAGGGCTGCGTTCTCCAAAAGCCTCTGCACCACGTAGTCCACATCGATGTCCGAAAAGGTCCCGGAAGAACAGGTCGAAGGAGCCGAAGAAGCCACCGACCTAAGGATCGGGGACTTTAAGACTTCCAACACCGGCTCCAAAACTGTGATTTGGCTCCGGGTAAGAGTTCGGTGCATGGCTCCGAAGGGTGAGGAGTCGGCGACCGAGTCTTCCCAGAGGTGCTTGGAGCAGAGGACCTGTGCTCCGATGACACCTTAGAAGACTTTGACCCCTTCGAGAACTTGGAGGTCTGGTCAGTCTTGTCTAGCGCTTCTTGAAAGTCTGGCTTCAATAGCCCTCTATCCATCAATTTCCTTAGCCTTTCTAACAAAACCCTGCCACTGAAGGAGTGGCAGATACAGCAATCCTCTTGCAAATGTACTGGACCCAAGCAGTACACACAAGAAACGTGGTTATCGGTGATGGACATCTTCTGTCCACAGTCACACCTCTTAAATCCTGATTTTTGTTTCTCAGACATGATACCAAAAAAGAAAAAAAACACACAAAAATCAGATCCCTGATAAAAAATAATGTCAATAATCCGCTAAGATACTCCTAGAAAGTTCAGATCCCTGAAATGCAAACTAACTACAAGTATTATAAATCTAATAGCACCAACAAGTTATGTAAAGGAGTGAGATAGGGAAATAAATCTGACAGAGCCCTGTCAAGTAAAACGCAACTAAGGAAAGGACAAAGGCCTAGGAGCAACCGCTCCGATTTAGAAAGACAAAAAAAAATATCATGCAGTTAACTCACTGAAACAACAAATACGAATAATATTAATAGTCTCACATATATCAGATCCCTGACAGTTAAATAACTAAATATATTTTCTTCTAAGAAGAAAAAAAGGTTACTGGCCCGAGCTTCCTCCGAAGATAGTGTGATCCGTTGCAGCGGCAAACTAGATCTGGGGTTGGTAGGAGAGCATCATGGGATAGGGACTGTGCCTCGAGCTACTCAAAAATCTTGAGCTTGGAAAGTGGCCGACTCGGAGCTGATGGATCAGCTCCGAACCCACGTGTAAGAACAAACGGCGAGATTGAACAACTTCACATCATAAGTTATAGTTCCAGTGGACTGTGGTAGGAGCCCCACACAATGCAATAAATTTATATCTTGGCTTCCAGCACAGTCTTAAAGATTGCAGCAATATACTGCTGGCTGCTCTCTCACAGTAAATAATGCAGTGACTCTGTACACGGTTTACATGTTAGTTTTCCTTTAAGAACTACAACTATTACTTCCAGATGTAATCTATTATAAGCTAAAGTTGCATTATTAACCATAACTATGGCTCAGAAAAAAGCAGGTCCACGCCCTGTAACAGCAGGATTAATGATGGGCAGCCATTAGAATTGCTCAAAAATTAAAACTTTCTCAAGCTGCCAAACACCCTCCCCTACCCCTTATGCACTAGAGTAACAAGCCTCTCCAAATCTTCAATGTGATGTGCAAAGATGTTGAAGTATACAACAAAAGAAAAAAAAAGAAAATCTTTAAATCAGCTACATTAGGGAAGGGGGGAGGTGAGAGGGTACATTACAGAGAATGAACCTGGTCTTGCAGATTTATTATTACGGTAAGTACATAGTGTTTGTATACGTTAACAGGAGACCCATCCTTTGTAACAGGAGGAGACAGTTCCTTGCAAATCTTCCTTGGTAGTCTTCCATTTGGGAACATACCTCTTAACAACAGACGACCCAAGAGAAGACCTGGGTTTGGACATCCAGCTTAGAGTGCCATGCAAAGATGTTGAGAATAGGCCAAGTAGCCATCACAGTGCTACAAATATGAAAACAAGTTGTGGAAATTGCGGCTGTTCTACATGAACAAATCTTTGGTGTTGTGATCTTGGAAACCTTCCACTCAAGCCTTGTTTTGGGAAACAATTGGGTACATTCAGACATGGTCCTACAAATATAAAATCTCTAGTAAATCCACACACTATAATCCACTGTTCTGGGTGGCTGGGTCCCAAGAAAACTCCACGAATATCTCTAAAATAACACACTTTATTGAAAAATCATGTAAGAGCTTTCATCTAACATTATAGACTTCTTCAGAACATGATCTTGAATTACATCCTGGGTTAAATATCATCATAAAACCAATCAAACACTTTGTATGATAAATCAATTAATTCCTAGTTAGCATATACAAATCCCTTAAAGTGCACTGTGCGTTCTGTTAAAAATCATCCTTTTGTATAGTAAAATGTATTATGTAACTACCCTAATACTGTATAAGGTCCCTAATAAATAAAACAATGTTACATAACCATACACAGTTAAAAAATAAATACTTTTTACAATACAATTCATACATATTTTAAATATATATACAAATTATGCCTTTAGTTCTAAAATAGGCTTAATAGATATACTGTCATTTATCCCCGGGTGTACAGTGGCTTTCAATAAAATTTGCCATTTGGTTTCTTTTTCCCCTATTTTTTCCTGATATTACCACCCCTGGGGTTGACTAGTATATGTTCTAAAATAGCAAACAAACATTTCACAACAAGGACTTTTGACAAGATGTCTATATAATGCATTAGTAAAATCTTTTTTTTTAATGCAATAATAATGATCATATATTCTATTCCTTAGACATCTGTCAGTTTTGCCAACATAAAAACAAGAACATTTTGTACATTTGGCTAAATAAATCAAATGTTGTGTACGACAATTTCCTTTCTGAAATCTTATTAAAGTTTGATTAATATCTTCCAATGTTAAAGTGGTGTCTTCCATAATGGCAAAACATTGATTACATTATCCACATTTATAAGTACCCCCCACTTTTTTAGTATATTTACTAATATTTACCTTCCTCTCAAATTTATTCTTAAGATTAAATCCTGTTTTATGTACAAATACAGGGTGCTCACCTAATAAGGTGTAAATATTCTTATCTGTTTTCATGATATTCCAATTTTTTGTAATTATACTTTGAATATCTTTGGAATATGTACCATATTGAAGTATACATGCCCATTGAAACATGTTACTTGGATTATTAATATTACTCTTCATGGTCATAGATTCACTACTAGACCCAGTGCCTAGTAGGGGTTTATATTTTTTACTCCACTCTTCCTTTACATATTTAATAGTATTCTCAATGAGATTAGTAGGGTATCCCTGTTTACTGAACATACTACCTATATAATCTAGTTCTTTGACCATATCATTAAAGTCAGAAGGCATTCTAGCTGCTCTGATACATTGACCCTTTATAATACTAGCCTTTTGACTGTAGGGGTGGCAACTAGAATATTGTAAATATGCATTACTGAAGGTGTTTTTTCTGTTTATTTTGGAACAAAACTGACCATTTTCCATGGAAATGTATGTATCAAGATATGAAATACCCTTTTTATCATAGTTGTGTGTGAACTTCAAATAGTCACAAGATGAATTTAAATAATTGAAAAACAATTCTAATTCATTCATAGAACCATTCCACAGAATAAAAATGTCGACCAAAAACCTGACGTAACAGCTTATATAACTGTACCATTTACATTTAAATACACATTCTTCCTCCCAATTTAACAGGACTAAATTGGCAAAAATAGGTGCGCTTGCTGCGCCCATTGCTACACCATTACATTGCCTATAATATTCACCTTCATAAAAAATATAATTGTGCTTTAATACAATTTCCATAAACTCCAATGTTAACAGTACTCTATCTCATGAAAATTCAGCATAATTCTGTATACTGTTCCTGAACTTTCTCATCCCATCCTCTTCAGGAATACACAAAAAAGGTCTACTACATCAATTGTTACAAATGTTAACCCTTCTTTGCACATGTCAAGAGTTAACAGACTCAAAAAATCCCATGAGTCAATGACAATGTAAGATATCTTTTTGTATATAGGCTTCAGCCATGTATCTATTATTTTACCAAATGGAAAAGCTTTGGCTTTATTGCCAGAAATAATATGTAGAAAAAGGGGGGGTCTTCTAAATCTTTATGTACTTTTGGTATCCCTACAATGGTAGCCAACACTGGGTATTTCACACTTAAATAGTTGTACAATTCAGGATCTATTCGATCATCCAAAAGAAATTCTTCTAAATATAAATCAATCTTGTGATGTCCTATATTCACTTCATTCAGTGACGAAACTTCATAGTTCCCTGAATTGAGTAAAATGGTATGCATTTTGTTAATATATTCTTGTGCGTCGTATAACACTACACCACCACCTTTATCTGGTTTCATGACCCAGATTTGGTGATTTTTCTGTATGTGTTTCAGAACTTGGAATTCTTTTTTGCTTAAATTATATCTCATTTTCTTATTCTTACACTTGTTCTGAAATTTGTATAACTCATCTGTCACTACTTTCTCAAAGGTAGATAGGGTAGTATACATAGGGGGGGGTAAAAGTGCTTGCCTTCTTAAATGTTTTTTTAATTATTTCACCACTCTTATCTTTGAAGTACAAGGCCAAATTAAGCTTTTGCATATATTGTTTGAATTCCACAATGTAATCAGTAATATCTAAATTCATATTGGGGACATATTTCATTCCCCTAGAAAACAAAGAGAAGTGTTCCTTCTCTATTTTAAAATTAGTGTAATTAAAATACTAAAATCTCCTAAACTAAAGTGTATGTCATTGTGTTTGACTATATTTATGTCCAATTCTTTCTGTTCTGATTTTTCCAATTCGCTTTGTAAGTTGTTTCTCTCCAAATCCTGTGTGCTGGAGCTCATTGTGTTTCCTGTTCCTGCCATACATGTCTATTCTTCCCTAAAAAATTCCTATTATTATTATTCCATCTATTATATCTCTTATTCCCATATCCATCTACATCCTGATCATAGCTAGCCTGTCCATTAGGTGCCTGGTCATTAAGTTCATTGTAATTACCCCACCTGCTGTTTCTCATATTGATCCATATCTCTTTTTAATTTCTTACATTTCCTGTCAAATTGTTTTTTTTACAGTTTTTGTCAACCCATTCATATTATGTATGAAAAAAATGTTCCCAATCAGTGAATAGTAAGTCATTTGTAATAGCCTCATTTAAATACTCTATTTCTGACATAAATACACGTAATTTTTTATCATTGCATTTTATAATAAATTCCATGAAACTATATCCAAAATTATCAAATAACTTATTACATTCCTGTATGTTAGTTTCATCCATATCAACTCCCATAGGCTGTTTGAAAAACCTTAAGCCCATGGGTACGATTTTCAGTTCTAAGCATCTTTTAAGATAAATGTTGTCTAACTGCAGGCTTTTCACTGTGCCTAAGTTTTTGCTAAAGTCGTAAATGAGATATTTTAAAGTCTTGTTATTTCCTTCATCAGTGGTTACATTAATTCCAGTCTTTGCCTTGTAACTGTAATTATCAAAGTCAAAATTACACTTAAAAAAATCTAATTCTTGTCGCACGTCCTTGCCTTTCATCTCTTTTAAAGAATTGTGAGACTGGGGGTTAACAGTACCTGTAACTGTAGGCTGTCCGACAACTGAATACGTTTTTTGAGGAACCGTCCGCTTCGGTTTGGCTCCAGAAATGTTAAACTCGTCCTCCGATCCATTGTCTTCCCCTGGTACTCATTCAGCCATGTAATGAAGGTGAATATTATTAACTCCAGTGGATCCATGAGAGGGTCCGATATCACGTATGCCGCCATCCACTTGGCCATTGGGGATGGAATTCAAACCTTTGCTTCCACTTAATGTACGCAATGATGTCACTCTTTGTGTTCCATCGTTCCTCCCCTCTGGCTGGCTAATGAGTTCTATGAGCCGTGTAAGCTCACCCTTGATAATTGACATCTCCGACTGCATTTTCTGGATCTCGTCTCTCCTCCCAGGTGAAAATACAGATGGAAGTCCGTCAAGGGAATCCATAACACCTGTAGACAACAAACAAATTGTAACCAGTGAAAAACAACTAGTAAATCCACACATTATAATCCGCTGTGCTGGGTGGCTGGGTCCCAAGAAAACTCCACAAATATCTCTAAAATAACACACACTACTGAAAAATCATGTAATCCGGTTAAGCGCTTTCATCTAACATTATAGACTTCTTCAGAACATGATCTTTAATTGTATGGATGGAAGGATGTAATTCAAGATCATGTTCTGAAGAAGTCTATAATATTAGATGAAAGCGCTTAACCGGACTACATGATTTTTCAATAAAGTGAGTTATTTTAGAGATATTCGTGGAGTTTTCTTGGGACCCAACCACCCAGCACAGCGGATTAGAGTGTGTGGATTTGCTAGTTGTTTTTCGCTGGTTACAATTTGTTTGTTGTCTACGGGTGTTATGGATTCCCTTGACGGACTTCCATCTCCATTTTCACCTGGGAGGAGAGACGAGATCCAGAAAATGCAGTCGGAGATGGCAACTATCAAGGGTGAGCTTACATGGCTCATAGAACTCATTAGCCAGCCAGAGGGGAGGAACGATGGCACGCAAAGAGTGATGTCATTGCGTACATTAAGTGGAAGCAAAGGTTTGAATTCCATCCCCAGTGGCCAAGAGGATGGCGGCGTATGCGATATCGGACCCTCTCATGGATCCACTGGAATTAATAATATTCACCTTCGTTACATGGCTGAACAAGTATGAGGGGAAGACAATGGATCGGATGATGAGTTTAACATTTCTGGATCCAAACCGAAGCGAACGGTTCCTAAAAAACTTCTTCAGTTGTCAGACAGCCTACAGTTACAGGTACCATTAACCCCCCGTCTTACAATTCTTTAAAAGAGATGAAAGACAAGGACATGCGACAAGAATTAGATTCTTTTTTAAGTGTAATTTTGACTTTGATCATTACAGTTACAAGGCAAAGACTGGAATTAATGTAACCACTGATAAAGGGAATAAGACTTTAAAAGACCTCATTTACAACTTTGGCAAAAAGTTAGGCACAGTGAAAAGCCTGCAGTTAGACAACATGTATCTTAAAAGATGCTTAGAACTGAAAATCGTACCCATGGGCTTAAGGTTCTTCAAACAGCCTATGGGAGTTGATATGGATGAAACTAACATACATGAATGTAATAAGTTATCTGATAATTTTGGATATAGTTTCATGGAATTTATTATAAAATGCAATGATAAAGAATTATGTGCATTTATGTCAGAAATAGAGCATGTAAATGAGGCTATTATAAATGACTTACTATTCACTGAATGGGAAAGTTTTTTTCATACACAATATGAATGGGTTGACAAAAACTGTAAAAAACAGTTCGACAGGAAATGTAAGAAATAAGAAATTAAAAAGAGATATGGATCAATATGAGAAACAACAGGCCTACACAGGTGGGGTAATTACAATGAAATGAAGGACCAGGCACCTAATGAACAGGCTAACTATGATCAGGATGTTGATGGATATGGGAATAAGAGATATAATAGATGGAATAATAATAATAATAGGAATTTTTTAGGGAAGAGGAGACATGTACGGCAGGAACAGGAAACACAATGAGCTCCAGCACACAGGAATTGGAGAGAAACAACTTACAAAGCGAATTGGAAAAATCAGAACAGAAAGAATTGGACAATGAGTTAAATATAGTCAAACACAATGCCATACACTTTAATTTAGGAGATTTTAGTATTTTTAATTACACTAATTTTAAAAAGAGAAGGAACACTTCTCTTTGTTTTCTAGGGGAATGAAATATGTCCCCAATACGAATTTAGATATTACTGATTACATTGTGGAATTCAAACAATATATGTGAAAGCTTAATTTGGCCTTGTACTTCCAAGATAAGAGTGGTGAAATAATTAAAAAAACAGTTAAGAAGGCAAGTACTTTTACGCCCTCTATGAATACTACCCTGTCAACCTTTGAGAAAATAGTGACAGAAGAGTTATACAAATTTCAGAACAAGTGTAAGAATAAGAAAATGAGATATAATTTAAGCAAAAAAGAATTCCAAGTACTGAAACATATACAGGAAAATCACCAAATCCGGGTCATGAAACCAGATAAAGGTGGTGATGTAGTGTTATACGACAAGAATATATTAACAAAATGCATACCATTTTACTCAATTCAGGGAACTATAAAGTTTCATCACTGAATGAAGTGAATATAGGACATCATAAGATTGATTTATATTTAGAATAATTTCTTTTGGATGATCGAATAGATCCTGAATTGTACAACTATTTAAGTGTGAAATACCCAGTGTTGGCTACCATTGTAGGGATACCGAAAGTACATAAAGATTTATAAGACCCCCCTTTTTGACCTATTATTTCTGGCAATAAAGCCAAAGCTTTTCCATTTGGTAAAGTAACAGATACATGGCTGAAGCCTATATACAAAAAGACATCTCGCATTGTCATTGACTGATGGGATTTTCTGAGTCGGTTAACTCTTGACATGTGCAAAGAATGGGTAACATTTGTAACAACTGATGTAGTAGTCCTTTTTTTGTGTATTCCCAAAGAGGATGGGATGAGAAGGTTCAGGAACAGTATACAAAATTATGCTGAATTTTGATGGGATAGAGTACTGTTAACATTGGAGTTTATGGAAATTGTATTAAAGCACAATTACATTTTTTATGAAGGTGAATATTATAGGCAATGTAATGGTGTAGCAATGGGTGCAGCAAGCACACCTATTTTTGCCAATTTAGTCCTGTTAAATTGGGAGGAAGAATGTGTATTTAAATGTAAATGGTACAGTTATATAAGCTGTTACGTCAGGTTTTTGGACAATTTATTCTGTGGAATGGTTCTATGAATGAATTAGAATTGTTTTTCAATTATTTAAATTCATCTTGTGACTATTTGAAGTTCACACACAACTATGATAAAAAGGGTATTTCATATCTTGATACATACATTTCCATGGAAAATGGTCAGTTTTGTTCCAAAATACACAGAAAAAAACACCTTCAGTAATGCATATTTACAATATTCTAGTTGCCACCCCACAGTCAAAAGGCTAGTATTATAAAGGGTCAATGTATCAAGAGCAGCTAGAATGACTTCTGACTTTAATGATATGGTCAAAGAACTAGATTATATAGGTAGTATGTTCAGTAAATGGGGATGCCCTACTAATCTCATTGATAATACTATTAAATATGTAAAGGAAGAGTGGGTAAAAAATATAAACCCCTACTAGGCACTTGGTCTAGTGAATCTATGACCATGAAGAGTTTGTTTGTTTCTTTCGGCTTTTCCTGGTTAGGGGTCACCACAGCAGAACTCCGGTCCGCTAGTAATACTATTAATAATCCAAATAACATGTTTCAACGGGCATGTATACTTCAATATGGTACATATTCCAAAGATATTCAAAATATAATTACAGAAATTTGGAATATCATGAAAACAGATGAGAATATTTACACCTTATTAGGTGAGCACCCTGTATTTGTACATAAAACAGGATTTAATCTTAAGAAGAAATTAAGGTAAATATTAGTAAATATACTAAAAAAGTAGGGGGTACTCATAAATGTGGACAATGTAATCAATGTTTTGCCATTATGGAAGACACCACTTTAACATTGGAAGATATTAATCAAACTTTAATAAGATTTCAGAAAGCAAATTGTCGTACACAACATGTGATTTATTTAGCCAAATGTACAAAATGTTCTTGTTTTTATGTTGACAAAACTGACAGATGTCTAAGGAACAGAATATATGATCATTATTATTGCATTAGAAAAAAATATTTTACTAATGCATTATATAGACATCTTGCCAAAAGTCCTTGTTGTGAAATGTTTAAGTTTGCTATTTTAGAACATATACTAGTCAACCCCAGAGGTGGTAAAATCAGGAAAAAATTAGGGGAAAGAGAAACCAAATGGCAAATTTTATTGAATGCCACTGTACACCCGGGGATAAATGACAGTATATCTATTAAGCCTATTTAGAACTAAAGGCATAATTTGTTTATATATTTAGAATATGTATGAATTGTATTGTAAAAATATTTTTTAACTATGTGTATGGTTATGTAACATTGTTTTATTTATTAGGGACCTGATACAGTATTAGGGTAGTTACACAATACATTTTACTATACAAAAGGATTATTTTTAACAGAATGCACAGTGCACTTTAAGGGATTTGCATATGCTAATTAGGAATTAATTGATTTATCATACAAAGTGTTTGATAGGTTTTATGATGATGTTTAACCCAGGATGTAATTCAAGATCATGTTCTGAAGAAGTTTATAATGTTAGATGAAAGCGCTCAACCGGATTACATGATTTTTCAATAAAGTGTGTTATTTTAGAGATATTCGTGGAGTTTTCTTGGGACCCAGCCACCCAGCACAGCGGATTATAGTGTGTGGATTTACTAGTTGTTTTTCACTGGTTACAATTTAATTGTTTGTTGTCTACAATATAAAATCTCAACAGACAGTAGACATCCATACAATGGAGAAGATACTCAGCCTTGTCAGTATATTCTTGTAAAAAAAAAAAAAAAAAAAAAAAAATACACCAGAAAACGAACTGATTAGTAAAGGTTAACCTCCATGACAATTTGTATAAAAGCAGAGGAATGCCGAAACCAATGGCAGGCACGAATATAAATATTTATAGAAGAATTTATTACGCCAAGGTTAGAAGGAGATGAGGCTCAATAATTAATAGCCAACATAGGAAGAGAGGAGACAAATGCAGTGATATATAATTAAGAGGAAAGTCTTCAGAAATAGTATCCCCATGAAAGTTAAAAAGGAAGAAAGTGATATATATCTGGAAGGTCTGCTTAACATTATTTTAAAAAAAGGGGGGGGGGGTACCAGCATCTAGGAAGAAAGTGGTGGTGGTTGTAATACCCAAAGATGGTAAAGACCTTTAATAATCAGCTTCATGCAGAACTATTTCAGTTTTAAACCATGCATTGTCTTGTCTATATTAACAGAATGACAAAGGTGTTACCCAAATTGATGGCTACAGATCAATAAGGTTTGATGGAGAGAAGACAAACTTTTGACAACATTAATGGAACAATAACTATCCACAGGGAAATAATAGTGCAAGAAAATGCTACTTTTACTGGTGGTTCTTAACAAAGAAAAAGCATTTATAGAGTCAGACGATATTTTATGAGTAGGGCAATGGTAGCATTAGCAGTCCCTAGGAGAATAATAGGCCTAATTAGGAAGATATATGACAGGTCAGAGGCAGGAATTAAGGTAGGAGGATCCCTACTTGACAAACTGCATTTAAGTAAAGAATCAGGCATGGGTATCCTCTTTTCCCCTTTACTTGGTTTACGTTTAAAGCCATCAGCAAAGAAAGTAAAGGAATCACAAATTCAAGGATATAACTCTTATGGTAATCAATTTGAAGACATTATTATTTTGCACTCGATAAATCCAGAAAGGGACAATTCTGTGCTGTGGAACATTTTGAGACCATTTCGAGCCTTATCTTAATTTATTTTATATCCTGAAGAAAAAAAAAAGACATAGCAGTAAACTATGCATCCACACATGAATCTGTTCAGCAATACCTACCCTTACAGTGACATAACATGCAGTACTTGGGTATATCGAATAAAAGGATTTTGTCATGGCAACTATAGATATATGGAAAGAAACTAAAAAAAAGAGAAACTATTTTGATTATGGATATGGATGTTAAAATACAAGTAATACATTTTTTTTCGCCTCTTTAGTCTTATATGCACACCAGGTGTATTTTTAACAATACTAAAGAGAAATTGTGAATTATCATTAACAAAGATTTGATGGAATATATTCATTAGAAAATAGAAATCAAAACCTAAACCTATTCCTGAAATACTGAGTACTATAAAGTAGAAAAAAAAACAGAAAAGGAAGGAGTAAACCTCATAGAAACAAATGGAATGTGTGGGAACAAAAAATACAGTTGTGAAAGTTGAACTTACCATAAACAGTAGATGTTTGAATGATCATTGCTGCAGTACCCTTAGCTATATATGGGTCACATCCAGCCAAGGATACTACAGCTTCAGGGTACCTTCCACGTGCCTACACTGTCGAACAGCTCTAGCAGAGCAGATTAAAAAACAAGTTTGGGAGGAAGCCCTTCAGAGCTTTCCTGCCAGCAGAGAGAGGGAGACTGAGCCCTGAAAGGACAATGCTAGGAACAACAAAAATATATACATGTCCACACCCTGACATGAAAAGCACACCAAAAAAACACAAGGGGTGGAGGAAGAACGCAGCCACTGCAGCAGTGATCATTCGAACATCTACTGTTATGTTAAGTTTTGTTACGTAACTGCACTGTGTTCTACATACTGATCACTGCTGCAGTAACCTTAGCTATACGAGTACTTACATCCCGGACAATAGTCCTAGCAAAGCCTGATCTAGACCTGGAGAAGGAATCAAGCATATAGTGCTTTGTAAATGAATGAACAAAGGACCAAGGAGAATATTTCTAGAATGTAACCCTTTCCTAAAAGCCAGAGATGAAGCCAAGGCTCTGGCACAGTGGGCTTTGACCCTGCCTAGAATACATTTGTTATATAAGAAAAGGTAATAACCTTAGACAACCACTTAGAAATAAATCTGTTTTGACACAGGTTGTACTTTCACAAGAAAGAACAACTGATCCAAAGATCTGAAAGATTTAGTTCTGTCAAGATAGTACCAAAGCTGTCTGTGGGCATCCAAGGTATGGAATATTCTTTCCCCTATTTTTAGCTTCAATGATTTAAAAAAAATGAAATCTTATGTAAAATCAATTTCTGTGTACAATTTGATTTCTCATCAATAATGCTGTTCAGTATTTGGGACACTGTAGCAAACTGATACATCCAGCATAAATGAAATTGAAGATTTTTTGAAACACACCCACAAGCATGCCAAGACAGTCCTACCATGAGGTCATAACATTTTAAATGAAAAGATATAACCACCCCTACCCTATGACCGAATGGGTGGACATTGACTTGGACACTCCCCTTGAGAGTGCAATAAAAACCCAGTTCCCTCTGTCTACTCATTCTACTAAGCATCTACCAATAAACAACTTGAAAACGAGTTTTGACTTTGGGATTTTTTTATTATTTTTATCGCACCAATAACAGCATTATTGGTTCCTTACAGCTGCACTATCCAAGGAATTATCTCTATACTCACAGGGTAGCACCAGAGGTACATCCTAATCCAAGAGAGAGAGACCTGGAATTACCAAGACAGAACCGTGGTCCTCAGACTGGAGCAACCAGCAAGTAGACACACAGCTTCTTCTCATTTTTAGCTTCATGAAAGAAAATGAGGAGACGCTGATCCATATCACTTTGTCGAATGGCAGACCATCAAACCACTATTCGAAGCCGTTAATCGCCGAATGGAATTTTCAGCAAAACTTTTCCTAGGGTAAACCAATGACAGGTCACCCTAGCGACCGTAAATAAAATAGTAAAATTTAAAACCTACCCAGGTGGGGGGCTTAGCCCCCCTCACCTCCCTAACTAAATATACAAACTCTGAGATCACATTACAGTGGGGAAAAAGAAGTTATGTCTTACCATAACGTTCCATCTGTGTTGTTGATCTTCTTCCATTCATCACTGATGGGTTCGGTTCCGAGACTCTCGGAACCGTGTCGGTCTAATACTAAGCTCAAGTACACCAAAAACTCTCGAGCTAAGCTGCTACCCACAATGCCCTTCTCCCGTTACCTCAGATCGAGTTTGCATAAGACATATAGAAGTAAAGCAGAGGCCATTTCTGCGCAAAAACCCTGAAACACCACAAGGACTCATGAGATCCACCAGGAGCCTTTGGTGGGGGACGGAGGATGGGATGTGATGAACGGAACAAGATCAACAACACAGATGGAATGTTATGGTAAGACATAACTTCTTTATCTGATGTTGTTAAATCTTCTTTCCATTAATCACTGATAATCCCAAGCTATCTGAGAAACGTGGGTGGCCCTTATGGAAGAACATTCCTGAGCACCATTGAGCTGAAGGCCACTCTTCCCCTGGAAACCATATTCAACTTGTAATGTTAGATGAAAGTGTGTGGTTTAGCCCAAATGTCTGCTCCGTAAATGTCGTCAATAGAGGCTCTGGAGTGAAAAGCTACAGAGGTTGCTATAGCTCTAGTTGAATGTGCTTTGATATTGTGAGGTCTAGGCTTGTTTGTATGCGAGTATGAAAAGGAAATACAATCTCTGAGCCATTTTGATAAAGTGACTTTTGACACAGCATATCCCATCCTTGGGCCAGAGAAGGAAGTAAAAAGTTGGTCTGTCTTGCATATAGATTTAGTCCTGTCCAGGTAAAAACATAGTTGCCTATGCACATCCGATGAATGTAGGCAGTATTCTCCTTTATTGGAATAGTTCGGAAAAAACATTGGGAAATTGATAGATTGGTTCACAGAAAAATCAGAAACCACTTTGGGGAGAAAGGATGGATTAGTACAGGATGGATTAGTACGTAGAGATACTCTGTCTTTATGAAATATCAGGTAAGGTCTCTTGATGCATAATGCTTGTAATTCTGAGATCCATCTAGCTGAAGAGACAGCTACCAGAAAGAGAGATTTCCATGAGAGAAATTTGATCACATTTGGCAGCAGGCTCAAAAGGGGGTTGAGAGAGACTGCAGTACTAGAAAGAGATTCCACGTCTCTAAGGGACGTCTAATTGGAGGTCTGCTGTGAAACACTCCTTTGAGAAAAATTTTGTACAGACAAATAGACATAATCGGGATGCCCTGTACTCAGTTATGAAAATTATAAATTGCTGCTAAACGGACTTGTATGGTAGAGGCTGAAGCTCTGTTTGCAAAGAACTCAGAAAGGTATTGAAGGATGACAGAGACCGGGGCTGAGCAGGGATCTAGCATCCGTTCTTTAGACCAAAGAGAAAACCTTTTCCATTACCTCTGTAAAGTTTTCTGGTGGATGGTTTATGAGAGGCCAGAATGATACTACAAACAGGTGAGGAAAGGGCTTCCTGCCTGGCAACTAAAGTACAGTTGTGTACACTTACCATAAATGTAGATGTTCGAGTGTATTCACTGTTGCAGTCATTACATTTGGGTAATCCTGCTGGCAGGTTGCCCTCAGCTGGCCTGAATTCCAAAGTCTTGGGTCCTGCTTCGGCTGCTGTCACCCCTTCCCTGACATCAGGTCGTCACGGGTATAAAAGAAGCAGCTGACACCATTTTCTTCAGTTTTTCTTGCCCCAGATGTCAGGTGCCCCCAAAGAGGGTAGCCAGACTTTATATATATATATATATATATATACATACACACACATATATATATATATATATATATATATATATATATATATATATATATATACATACACACACATATATATATATATATATATATATATATTCTGAAATACACCAATATAAATTTTACCTTCATCTATAAGCAAATACACCACATAAGTAGTATAAATCAGAGAAGGAAAGATAAGATCCAAAAGAAAAAAGGGGGAAGGCGGGTGGGTACCCTGGACTGCAACAGTGAATACACTCGAACATCTACATTTATGGTAAGTGTACACAACTGTACTATGTTCTTCGTGTTTCACTGTTGCAGTCATTACATTTGGGTAGAGTCCCAAAGCTATGGTTGGGAGGCTGAAACTAGACAGCAATAGGTTCATAGGTTCATAGGTTCATACTAGGCTATCTGTCAGAGGGCATTTACAAGCCTAGCCCATAGTTTTGTGGCTTACGCCACCCCTTTAGTATGGGGAACTATACCCATTATTTTGCTGTGCCTCTGTTGAGCAGTGACACTGAGGTAATCCCTGGGGTATATCTGCGATCTCCCATCCATTGGTCAAGATTTCTCTTGAACAAGGCCAGCTCTGCCTCACATATACGGGATTTTATTCCACAGCATAGGAGTCTTTGGGTGATGAATCTCTCCTCTCCCAGCCTCCTATTAAGCCCGTGTCGAGGTTTAAGTCTCCCGCCCTTGTGGCTCTGACACAATCCCTGAATAGGAGCGGCTATGAGGCCTTGCAGAACTGCAGTGGCAAAGCCTGCCCTGGATTTAGAGTAGAGTGGCAGATGATAATGCTTAGTAAAGGTGTGCACTGAACTCCAAGTAGCCGCCTCTAAAATGTCTCTGGTTGGTACTCCCCTGAGAAAGGCTGCTGAGGTGGCTGCAGCTCTGGTGGAATGAGGCCTAATGCCCTTAGGCACTGGCTTGCCATGGTGTAAGTAGCAGAAACGAATGCAGTGGCCTAACCACTTCGAAATAGTCTGCTCTGAGATAGGCTTTCCTTGTGATCCTGCAGCATATGTCACTAATAATTGTTTTGTCTTCCTGAAAGCTTTGGTTCTGTCCAAGTAGAATCTAAGCTGTTTGTGTACGTCCAAAGAATGCAGAATTCTCTCCCCCTTGTTCTGTGGATTTGGGTAACAGGTTGGCAGATGGATGGCTTGGTTAAGAGCCACACTGGACACTAATTTAGGTATAAATGTTGGGTTTGTCCTCAGGGAGACCCTGTCCGAATGAAAAATGATGAAAGGTTCCACAGCCATGAGCACCTGTAGCTCTGAAACTCGTCTTGCAGAAGTAATTGCTAAGAGCAGAGCTGTTTTCCAAGATAAAAACTTCATATCCACAGTAGCACCTGGCTCAAAAGGAGGCAGGGTGAGCTTTTCCAAGACATAGTTGATGTCCCATGCAGGTATTGGTAGTCTCCTTGGAGGCCTTAAATTTTTGGCTACTCTGAGGTACTGCTTTAATAAAGGCTGAGAAAAAAGTGGTGGCTCTGTATTGTAATGAGCCGAAATGGCAGAGGCATGGATTTTAATTGATGAAAAAAATAGGCCTTTGTCCAGTAACTCAGTTAAGTATTGAAAAATCTGAGGAATATTTGATACTGCTGTATCAGTTCCTTGTGCCTGGTTCCAGGCAGAGAATCTATTCCATTTTCCAGCATAAGACTTTCTAGTACTAGGCCTTCTGGCTTCCAGAATGACATCCATCACAGCTTTACTGAGAGGTATTTTTTGTATGACAACATTATCCGCCATGCTGCCAAGTTTAATGTCCTGAGTTGGCTGTGCATGATCTGATTGTTTTGCTGGGACAGTAGTCAAGGTATTTGAGGTAAGGTCCAAGCTGGGTATAGAGATAAGTTCCTTAGTATTGGATACCAGTACTGGCGTGGCCAGTCTGGGGCAATCAGTATCATCTTTGGCTTTTCTTGTCTGACCTTTAGGAGCACCTTGGGGAGGAGAGGCAATGGAGGAAAGGCATATACTGATAGGGCGTCCACTTTCCATGCTTGTCTGTGATAAGTCCTTGTGCAGAATCTTTTTAGTTTGTAATTGAGAGGGGAAGCAAATAGATATATGTCTGGGCATCCCCATTTCCTTGTTATCATGCTGAAGGCTTGTGGATCCAGCTTCCACTTGTGGGGTTCCATGAGGTTTCTGCTTAGTTCGTCTGCCAGAGTATTTTCCTTTCCTGGCAGGAATTGTGCCTGCAGATGTAAGTCAAAGCTGTGTCCCACAAGGTCATGACTAGTCTGCAAAGGGGGTAAGAATGTGTGCCCCCCTGCTTGTTTATATACCACATGACCATGGTGTTGTCTGTCTTTATCAGTAGTTGTCCCGGAAGAAGTAGGTCCTTGAAGGCTGTCAGGACATTTTGAACAGCTAACATCTCTTTTTGATTGATATGTAGATGCATTTGGTTTAAGGACCATGTGCCCTGAATGCATCTTCCTGCCATGTGGGCTCCCCAGGCATAGTCTGATGCATCCATTGTTAGTGTCTGCCTGGCTGGAGGTAATGTGAATGGCTGTCCCTTGTTCTGGTGACAAGCCTTTGCCCACCATCGAAACTCCTGTTGCAGGCAGGGAATGAGAGTAATGACTGTTTCCAGGCTGTGGCAATGTTGAGTCCAAACACTTTTTAGGTACCACTGAAGTTTCCTCATATGCAGTCTGGCATATGGAATTAGTAGGATGCAGGATGCCATGAAGCCCAAAGCCTGCAGAATTTTTCTTGCAGATAACTGGGCCTTTGTTGCCAACATTTTGAAATAGGGAGTCAGTTGCCTTTGTTTGTCTGGCGTGAGATAAGCCATCTGGGCAGTTGTATTCAAGCTTGCACCCAGGAATGTTATCTCTTGTGAGGGTACTAGTTTTGATTTCTTTTTGTTGACTGTGTACCCTAGGCATGTTAGTAGTCTTTTCACAAACGCCAGATGCTGAAGAAGAATGCCCTTGTTCTCTGCTTGAATGAGACAGTCGTCCAAGTAAGGATGTATTTGTATTCCTCTGTCTGCAGAATGCAATTACTGGTGTCAGGCACTTTGTAAAGACCCTGGGTGCAGTAGTTAAGCCAAAGGGCAGTGCAGAGAACTGGTAATGCATTGAACCAGCCTTGAATCTTAGGTATATTCTGCATGACTGTCTGATTGGAACATGCAGGTATGCCTCTTTTAGGTCTAAAGTCACAAACCAAGCATTCTTGCCCAGCATGGACAGAAGCTGCTGCAAAGTCAACATTCTGAATTTTTTAATATCCAGGAAAGTGTTCAGAATAGATAGGTCCAGTATCGGCCTCCAGGCCTTGTCGTTTCTGGGTACCAAGAACAGTCTTGAGTAAAATCCTTGTCCCTGCTCTTGCTCTGGTACTTGTTGAATGGCCCCAATGTCCATGAGGGATGAGACTTGTTTTTGTGCCTCTGCCCATTGATTTTTTGGTAGATCTGGCCAGCCGTTTGCCTTTGGCAGAGTATGGAAATGGAACTTGTAGCCTTGTGACACTGTTTAGAACCCACTTGTCCTGGGTTATGATGTGCCAATTTTGAGCAAAAAGTGCTAATTTTCCCCCTAAGGGTGCTGCCAGAAGATAAGTGCTTGGTGCAGGCAGGGGGGAGTCATTGGGACTGTTTTCTGTATGTTTGTGATCTATCTTCACCAGCTTTCGAGGTAGAAGCACCCCATTGCTTGGGCCTATAAGAACCTTGCGCCTGGGATCTGCTGATCTGCCCCTTTGAGGTCTGACACAGGAAAGGACCAATTTTTTTGTAGGCCAGTGTCTACTAAATCTAGGTGGCTGTACCTGTAAAAAATCTTTGAAAGTTTGCATAGATTTAGCTTTGTCCTCCATTTTCTTTAACACCTTTTCTGCCTTAATACCAAACAAAGTATCATGCTGTAAAGGTGCATCTAGTAATTTAACTTTAACATGATCAGGCAATATTTTGTTCCTTTAACCAAGCATGCCTCCTAATTTCAGAACCCGTAACTGCGGCCCTGCAGGAGACCTCCAAAGAATGAAAACCACATTGCAAGTATGTTTTCCAACTTGTTCTGCTGCATACAATAAATCCTGCATGTCCTTGCTTTCTGCACATTCAGAATTTAACATTTTCTGTTTAAGCAATCCCATGACATGTTGCTGACAGTTTAAGGCCCTTATAGCCAAAGTTGCAGATGTGTAAACCTTTTTTCCCCATATATCCAGTGCCCTTGAATCTCTGTCAGAGGGGGTTGGGTTTTTTGCAGTGGAAGCCTTAACTCCCTTTGGACCCTGTGAAATAGTTTCTGGGTCAGCAGCAGGGTTTTTAAACAAAAATTTGTGTGAGTCAGGGACCCTGTAATATCTGTCAGGCTTAACAGGAGCTGGGGGTAAGGAGTCGGGTGTCAGACTAGACTCCGAAAACACATCATCTACAATGTCTGACACAAGTGGAATGGCTAGAGGCCTGTGCTGAGGTAGTAAAAGAAAATCCCCGAGCCTCTCTTTAGATTCTGAAAAATCTTGGCTCTCCCAGTGGAAATGCTCCCTCATGGTATGCAACTTTTCCCCAAAGGAATAGTCCTCAGGAGGAGATGCTGAAGGTATAGACTCTTTGGCATCAGAATCCTCATAGGGGGGAAGAGAATACTCCTGATCAGAAGAGGAATCAGAAGAAATAGAAACCTGGTCTGAAGATTCATATTCAGTGTCTTACCTAGGTCTCTTATTAGGAGAGGGATGAGAACCCCTGATCAAGGTAATCAAGTCTTCGGCCATTTTGAGCATCTGTTTTTTGGGCATAGAGGCCTGTCCACGTGGCTCTTTAGTTTGCTTCCTTGCTTTAGAAGGTGCTTTAGTCTTTGCCTTTGAAACTGAAGTCGTTTTCATGTGAAGATGTTTAGGTCTGAATGCACCCTCAGAAGCCGGTACCTGCTCAGCGGCTCCGGACCCATCTGAGGGATTAGCGTCCGAGGCTCCAATACCTTGAGTATCCAGCGGCATGGCCGACTCCACGTGGGAGTCAGTAGCGGCCTGTGACTCTAAAGTAGCGGGCATCAGGGGCTGTGAAAACACCTCACTGAGAACCGGCAAACTGGTGACTGGCTTAGGAGAAGCTTCGTCGTCGGTTTTGGGTCTTGGTTGTTTTTCCCTATCCTTTTCTTTGCGTTTTTTGTTAACTCCGGTAGTTGGATGGCTATCTGATGACATTTCAGGATAATTAAACCGGCGTCCAAAAAAGTTTAAAGCAAAATCATACCGACGCTTAATAGCGCGCTGGTTAAATCTAGCACAAAACCGATAACCAGTAACATTGTGATCAGGGCCTAGGCAAGGAATACAGTAAGAATGAAAATCCTTATGAGGTATTTGCTTTCCACAAGAAATGCAATTATTAACTTTTTCTGACATCGGTCTGGAGCAAGAAAAAAGTTTCAACAACGGGGTGCTTAGCTTTATTGAAGACTTTGGATCTGAAACTCAAACACGAAAATCTCAGGAGTCGGCCGACTGGCACTTGCAAACTGCTTCTGCTTCGGGCATCATGCGGCAAGACAACTGAAGAAAATGGCGTTGGCTGCTTCTTTTATACCCCTGACGACCCGACGTCAGGGAAGGGGCAACAGCAGCCGACGCAGGACCCAAGTCATTCAAGCCGGTTGAGGGCAACCTGCCAGCAAGATTACCCTGAGGGCAACCTGCTAGCAGGATTACCCAAATGTAATGACTGCAACAGTGAAACACGAAGAACATCTGAAGTGGAGAAACCAAGCTGTCGGCTTGAGAGTGGACGGATTTGGGTGAGCCAACCCTTGGGGGTGAGAAATTAAGTCTGGACGGGTGTCCAGAATCTATGGAGGCTGTAACAGATGAGGCCGGAGGAAGGGGAACCACACTTAACAAGGCCAGAATGGGGCAAGGAGGATCACCTTGCATCTCAACCGAGTGGATTTCTTTAAGAATAGAGGTATCAAGGGACTTGGGGGATAAGCGTAGAGGAGACCTGTGTGCCAATCGTGAATCAGAGTGTCTCTCGGGGACTCCCCCTCTGGGGGAAAGAGGGCAAAATAGCTGTTGCATTTAATGTTTGAAGGGGAGGCGAATAAGTCGCAGCAGGGCTGGCCCCATCGGCTGAAAAATTCTGCCATCAGTTTGGGGTTGAGAGACCACTCGTATGGAAGGAGAATGCATCTGCTTAACCTGTCCGCAATCACGTTGGAACTCCCTGGGATGTGCGTTGCTATAAGAAAGCGGTCGGAAGCTATCGCCCAGTGCCAAATTCTCATGGCCTCTCGACATAGGGGGTAGGATTTGGTTCCTCCTTGCTTGCTGATGTACCAGACTACTGACATATTGTCTGTCTGAACTGCAATTGTTCCAGGGGAAAGAAGCAGCTGTAATGCCTGCAACGCTAACAGCACCGCTCTTAACTCCAGAACACTGATATGCAGGTTGGCCTCTAAGCTCAACCACGTGCCTTGGACCATCTTTCCCTGAAACTGGCCTCCCCATCCTATTAGGGAAGCGTCCGTGGTCACAGTGGCGTTGGGTTGAGGGGTCTGAAAGGGGCAACACCAAAGTTCTGCATCTGGCCTCATCCACCAGAGGAGATCTTGCTTCCAAGAGTCGGTTATGAGCACCTGTGAGTTTAGGGGATGATGATTTGGAAACCACTGGGAAAATAGAAGCCATTTTAACAGTCTCATGTGTAACCTTGCCAGAGGACCTATCGGAATGGCTGCAGTCATGGACCCCAGAGACCTTCCCTTGCTGATACCTTTTTTTGACAGAGTATCACACTCACTTGCAATCTTAACCTCTGAAGTCTGTGAGCCAGCAGAGACACCAGGCAGGATCGGGTATCGAAAACTGCCCCTGTAAATTCCAGCTGTTGGATGGGTTCTAAGTTGGATTTCTCCCAGTGTACAGTGATGCCTAGGGACTCCGCTAGTGAAAGAGTGTATCGGAGGGCCATAGCCAGAAGATGCTTGGTGGGGGCACAGAGGAGCCAATCATCTTAATATGGAAACACCTGGAATCCTTGAAGTGTCAGATGAATTACCACTGCTAGACATTTCGTGAACACTCTGGGGGTCGTCGAGAGATCGAATGGCAGGGCTCGGAACTGGTAATAACTGGCTCCTAACAGTAAGTGAAGGAGACTCCTGGAGCGTTTGTCCATTTTGATGTGGTAATACGCATCCCGGAGGTCTAGCGAGCACATCCAAACATCCTCCCTTAAAAATGGGAGAATGGATTGAATAGTGACCATGTGGAACTTAGTTTGTGCAACTGATTTGTTTAAATGGCTAAGATCCAGAATGGGTCTCCAGTCCCCTGTCTTTTTTGGCACTAAAAAGAATACTGAATAAACCCCAGATCCGCATTGGTCTGGAGGGACTGGTTGGATGACTCTTTTTTGACATAGCTTTCTTATCTCTGAAGCCACTTCTTCCCTTTGACTGGGTGGAACATTGGGAAGGTTCTTTGTAGGTTTTGGACAGGAGGTTAAAGGGATATAGTAGCCTCTGGAGATTATTCTCTGCACTCATTGATCATTTGTAATAGAGCGCCAGACAGTTTGGTGCAGAGAAAAACAAGCCCTGACTGCTTCCAGAGAAAAGCAATTGGGCAACGCTTCAGGAACGTTGATAAGACCGCCCAGAGAAGGAATCCCTGGAGTCTTGGTTTTGGGGACCCCCTCTGCCCCTAAAGGGGCATCTTCCACCATTGGAACCCCCCTCTGCTTCTGGGGGAATCCTTGCCACGTGCGTTACGGAAAGGACTCAGATTTCTTGCACCAGATATTCCCACTCCTCTGGTTCCTGGAAAAAGAACGTTGAGGCTTGGAAAAACATAGGCCAACAGCAGACAGTCTTTCCATCTTGCTTGCACCTGGCCAGCGTGTCCTTCACTTTAGAACCAAATAAGGAAGATGGCTCAATAGGGGCGTTCAAAAAAAGAGGACGTAAAGGAGTCTGTGCGGTCAGAGATGCGCATCCAGAAATGACACCTCATGACTATGCCTGCACACGCAGATCTAGCCACCCCTTCTGTTATGTGGGAGAGCAGCCTCATGTACGAACTGGAGACAGATTCAAGGGTGGCACGTTGACAGGCAACCTTGTCCCGTGCCTTGTCAGAAACTTGACGCACGAGGAATCCAGAAAGTTTGGTAATCAAATCTCTTTGGAACCTCGTGAAATGTGCCAAGTAGTTCATTTACCTGACAGCAAAGTTTGCTGAAGCAAAAACTCTCTTCCCCAACCTGTCCACAGCCCGGGACTCTCTGTCGGGCGGGTGAACAGCAGGACATTCTTCCACTAGATCCTTTTTAGTGGCTACCGCCACCACCATAGCATCAACTGGCAAACCTCTGGACCAGTGTGGATGCTCTTCCTGGGGGAAAGAATCTTATCAAGTCTCTGGGGAATGGCCCCAATAAAGTCAGGGTTCTGCCAAGCACGCTGCATGACAAGCTGGATTAACTTGGCAGGTGGGGCCACCCAAGAGGTAGAAGGCCGGGAGTGAAAAGCCTGCAGGAACATGGACTCTGAGGAAGGGCTGGAGGGCTTCCAGCTACCTCTCTGTTTTAATATTTCCAGGATGTCTCTGAAGGAGACATCATACGGGGGTGACTGTGGGGACCCCTCCCCATCATCGTAGTCCGTGTCTTCGGTCAAAGGCTCTTCAGGAGAGTCAACGTGCTTCCTCTTGCATGCCGTCTTCCGAGGAGGTTCTTCAGTGGGAATATCTGAGGAAGACTCGGAAGGACGGGTACCACGAACTGGGGTTTCCTGAGGCTTCTCCTCCTGGTGTACTGGGGAGGTGGCTCGTGGTAGCTGTAAACTCAGAGGGAGCATGGTGAAGTTCCGATGCTGGAGGAGCGCTTCCTGAAGCAAGCACCCTCTCCATTACCCGAAAAGCAGGCCCGCCCGAAGAGGAGTGGGAGCCCGAAACTGAGGACAACCTCGGAATCGGGGTCACACCCCGCTTTGTCGGACCCGCTCCCAGGAATGGAGCCTCAAGCAGGATCGGGGCAGATGTCATCTTCAGATCTGAGGGCGGGACCGATAAAACACTCGGAACCGTGCCCTCAACTGAGAACTCCGCCCCCCCAACCATGAGTCTGAGGAAGGGACAGTTCCGTTGGAACCGAAAACCAAAGGGGTGGCCTCGAAACCTCAGTGACGGTCACTGTCAGTGCCGAGGAACGGGGTTCCACAAAGGCCGTCGGAACAATGGGCTTCAGAACCGACGGGTCTGATGGAGGAGTACATGTCGTAGTTCTGGGAGAGATAGAACCATGTCCCAGAGGTGGATGAGTCTTAGCAACACTTGGTATCCCTCTGGCCGTCAACAGCTGATCCAACAGGTGCACCACATCAAAGTTCAGATAGACTCCTGGTGGACCAACTGGACACTTCTGAAGGGGAGTCGGGTCGATCCAAAAAGGGACTGTACATTTGACCCAAGAACGGATCCAAGGAAGGGGAGTATCGGGTCCGTGGTGTCTGAGCTAGTGGCACCATAGTCTCTAATTTGGAGACAGGTAGCAAAGGAATCAGTGCAGTAGTAAAAGGACTCAGAGCCGAAGAGGCACTCGGAGTCAATGTCATCGGTTCCAAAGAAATTGCATGGGTCGGAACCATTTTCGGTGTGGTCAAAGGCAAAGTCAGTGTCATAGCTGTAGTCGAAGGCAAGGTCAGTGCCATAGTCGAAGTGGAAGGCAAGGTCGGTGTCGCAGCTGAAGTGGAAGGCAAGGTTGGTGCAGAGGGTGGCGCCGTCAAAAATCTGGAAATCTCCATGGCTCGAGTCAATGTAGTAATCAGAGCAGAGCTCGGAACAGTAGTAGTAGTCTGAGCCAAAGTAGCAAGTCTATGCTCCAAGGAGTTTTGTGGGCTTTATGTTTGTGTGTCTTATGCCTATCAGCAGCCGGTGAGGAGGGATCAGAATGGGGACGTTTCTTTTTCTTTATTGGAGGGGTAGAGACCTCCAACACAGAAAGGGCCTCTGAGAAAGGAGAAGCGAGAAGGCCTTTCAAGATCAACTTATTTTTTCTTTCATTCAGCGTCCACTGACTGAAACTTTGGCAAATTTGACAAGGGGGTTTAACAGACAGGTGAGAAACCCCTAGACAAACACAGTCATTGTGAGAGTCGCTATTTGGGAGTTTACCATTGGAAGAGGTGCAATGTTTAAACCCCGAAGTCCCTTCTTGGTCAGATATTTACACACACACACACACACACACACACACACACACACACACACACACACACACACACACACACACACCACCAGTTAACAAGAATACTAAACACCTAAAAAGGCAAGAAAAAGGAAGAAGAAAGGGAAAGAAAATACCAATGATGGTATCAAGCGACACCACAAGGGTAAGGAGAGGGCGTACAGAAGATCCATCGTATTTTGACTCCTTAACTCTTTTTATAGGGGGACTTATTTTGCGTATATGAATCGGTTCTAAGTATTGGATGCTACCGTTTTGCACTGAAAGCTCGCGCAACTCTCTGTTGGACATTACATGGTATTCCCCTTCTATTATTGATGATGGCTGCCATATTATTTATTTGTGAATGAGCTCATTGGTTATCAACAGCTATTTATGGCTCAATATTTTTGAACTACTTTAGCATCTTTTGGGACATAATTATTTCTATGTTCAAGTGTGCTTGATAACACTGTCAGCTCGGAGGTTAAGAGCCGTTATATGCCTTATACAGGAACTGTGTCGGTTTTGGGACATTATTCACTATAACTTTCTGTCTCCGGCTTGTAATTGGCTTTTATACCAGGCCAATTTTGTGATAGTGATAATACGATCTTGTTGTATGTTGTTGGAGCTGCGTTTCACTTGGGACACAATTTATCTTTGTGTGTTGGTCTTTTGGAATTTGTTCTATGAATTTGGCTGGCTGTTTACTGTAATACTGTTACCACAATTTCCATCTTGAACAATAATTTGATTTTTGGGGTATGATGGGGATTACAGATCTTTTGCATGCCCTGCTTATCCTATAGGGGGTTTGTGAACAAGACACTATTTTTGTTAGCTCTACTGAACTTCCTGGATTATATTTATGCTTGCGAGTCTTCTTAGATTTGACACTTACTTTCTAGTCTTGCATTGGCTACATGGTAACTACAAACTTCAGTTTGCATAGTTGGGGAGACCTAATATGTATATGTACTGTGTCTCAACAATATTAGAAATGTTTTCTAACTCACGGCTGAATTTTTTTACCCTTCAGGAAACTAGTTTAGTAATTTTATTCCTGGGTATCCCATACATTGGTTATTAGTGAGACACTACCCATTAATGCATTCATATCATATCACAACTTATATCTATAAGGCTGTTTTCTATTTTTTCTAGAGATACATATTCTTTTTTGAACTACAACAATTTCTGTTATATGGTGTATATACTTTCAACAGTCTGACTAGGCTACACATTGGTGTGGCTGGTTAGCCACTGTACATGATCGGAGATCGGGCCATTAATGTTCGGTGTGAACATTCAAGGATTTGGGACCTTAACTTATTGATTATTGGTTTAGAGACAAATATACTTAATACTGGCAGGTGGTCTAGGTTAGTTTACGTCTATCTAATATTCACCGACATCTTCGTTGCTCATTGCCGTTTTTGTAATCATCCTTTGTCAGTGTTTATCATCTGTTGCCAATACCGAAGATTGATCTTGCAAAAGTATTTATTTTGAGGTGCACAGATTTGGGGTATTATTGTGGGGTTACATACTAGGTGGATTTATGATTGTGAAGCTTATTGTCATGGATCTGGACTCAATACTACAGGGCCTATGTGCCAATAAGAATGACATATGGGTATTTGGATCATCTTTCTATGATGAAAGCAATTTGGATATTGAGAATAGGGATCCAGTTGACGGCTGCAATCAGTCGTTTCAGAATTTAGGCACAGGTATGAAAACCCTACGTACCAATGTCTGGCACCTAAAATTATTTAAGGCTTACCTTAGCAAAAATATAATTCCTAGGGGACTAAGGGTGAAAATGCAGCATTTGGTTGGCCGAATAGATGAAACACTGACAAAGGATTGGCGTGCAGCACAACAGAAAGCTTCTTTATCTTTTGTACAAATTCTAGCAAACTATTATGAGCCTATGATTGATTAAAATGTTGGTGAAGTTAAACTTTTTTGTAATGTTTTGAAAAAATTTGAAGGACTACCTGCCTATACTAACTGCCTTAATAAATTCACCAAGGATCTACTAGCCTTTGAGAAACAAATCCAAGATAAGAAAATATGTAAATTTAACAGGGACGTTTCGGATTATCAGAGGGGTATGCCTTTTGAGCATCAAAGAAATGTTAAATTTTCGGATATGGGGGGACTTTTCTCGCACCTATTCTAGGAGAAAAAGACCTAGATCTATCCTGAAGAAGATGGCCACACAGCCCAGTAGTACTTCTGGGGATGAGTCATCAGCCATTGACACAGATAATCCCAACACACAGGCCTCTCCTATACCTAAGAAACCTAGAAACATTGACCACCCTTTAGAGTTAGTACGCATAGGGGTGGGAGGAAGCAAACGCAGGTACAATATAGAGGGACTTCTCCAAACATTGCTAACACAATAGAGTATGAATACAACATTCATAACATTTCCTCTGTTCAGTTAACGGATAACCAAAAGAAATTGCTCAATAAAGGTCTTAATTATGTCCCTGTTATTTTCATTAATGAAAATATAATTGTGAAGGATGTTCTGGATTTTTGTCACATATTAAATCTTAAAATGTTTTTTGGTTCCAGCGAATCCTCTCAAAGATCTACAGAATTTAGGTTTGGTAAATCTAAATTCATGCCTCCCATGAATAAATTTGTTGGTGTCTTTCAGCAGGCGGTTCTCAAAGATCTTCATTTCAGGTTGTGCGATTCCACTTTCTTGCATCATCATCTTACAGTTGGGGAACAATAGGCTCTTACTGAACTCAAAAATAATGCTAACAATGTGATCATTCCCGCTGATAAGGGTGGGGCTGTGGTTATAATGGACACAGATTATTATCTGGCAGAGGGAAATGGTCAGTTGTCCAACCCTCAGCATTACATCCACATGCCCATACACCCCAGACCCAATTTCAAGAAGGAGATGCACATTTTTGAATTTAGCAGTTGAGGAAGGTATCATACAGGAGTCCATGTTGCGCTAACTTTTAGTTATGTACTCACCATAACTTCAGATGTTTGGGATCCATCTCGCCTACATTCTGACTGATGGGTGATCCTGCCTCCCGACTCACACTTTATGCCAAAGAGCAAAGTCTCTTATTGGCTGAGCTTACTATATCCCAGGATGCACCACTACCAATCCCCAGATCTAGTTTGTCATACATGCACACACTGCTTATATAACATTGACAGATGATACAAGATAAAAATAGTAGAACTCAAACCGCTCCATCTCTTCTGATCTCCAAGGCAGGGGAAGGAGGAGATGGATCCCAAACATCTGAAGTTATGGTGAGTACATAACTAAAAGATGTTATGTGATCCTATCTTGCCTACATTCTGACTGATGGGACAGCGTCCCTAGCACCTGAATCCTGGGTGGCTCACTGGAAAACACTCCTGAGTACCGTGGAACCAAATGATGCTCGCCCTTTAGATGCCACATCCAATTTATAGTGGGAAATGAAAGTGCGCGGGTTGGACCAAGTAGCCGCAGCACAAATCTCAGAAATAGCGAGCTTGGAATGAAACACAATAGAGGTAGCCATAGCTCTGGTAGAGTGAGCTTTGATAGATGTTGTAAGTTGCTTATTTGAAGAGGAATAAGCCTGAGTTATGCAATCTCTAATCCATTTGGAAATAGTAGCTTTAGTGATGGTTTTACCCAATTTATTATCTGAAAAGGACACAAACAATTGGTCTGTTTTTCAATTTGTTGAGTCCTGTCTAGATAGAAGCGCAATTGCCTGTGAACATCCAATTTATGCAAGGTGTATTCCGCTTCATTTGAAAATTTTGGAAAGAAAACTGGTAGCTCTAGAGATTGTTGGAGACAGAGACTAGAACAAACTTTGGAACAAAAGATGGATTAGGCCTAAGTGATACTCTATCCTTGTGAAAAATCAAGCACGGAGGTTTGATAGATAGGGCCTGAAGTTCTGAAACTCTTCTTGCAGAGGTAATTGCAACTAAGAAGGCAGTTTTCCAAGACAGATATTTCAACTCACATGTAGCAGCCGGTTCAAAAGATGTTAAGGGTACCAAATCAAGATCGCAGGATGAAAACCGGGGTCTTAAAAGCACAGCACCTTTCATGAAAGTTTTACATAATCTGCTGCTCATCAACGGTGGGTCTATGGATTCGTGAAATTTGGAGATAGCTGCTAGTTGGACTTTAATAGTAGAGACTGAAGATCCTTGATTAAACAAGGATGTTAAAAATTTCAAGACCTCTGGTATCGGGGCAGTAATAGGGTCTAAGCCTCTGAGTTGAGCCCAGATAGCAAACCTCTTCCACTTACTGAGATACAATTTCTTAGTGGTGGGTTTGTGGGCTGAAGATAAAATGTGAATAACTTCCGGGTCTAAGGTGTGATTTCTGACTAAGGTCGGAAGTGGAGGAGCCAAGCTGTTAATTTCAAAGTGTGAAGGGACTGGTGCTGTCGTCCCGACTGATGAATCAGCAGGTCCGGAGTTAGATCCAAAAACCAAGGACCGTCCAGAGCATATTTCTTTAGGTAGGGAACCATACCTGCAATTAGAATCATTGTGGACCCCAATTGGGAAGCTTTCTGGATGACTTTGGGGAGGAGTGGAACCGGAGGAAAAGCATAAAGTAGTCCTGTTGGCCAAGGTTGGACTAGAGCATCCGTAGCTGCCTCGGAGTCAAGGAAAGGAACCTTTTGCACTTTGTGTTTTGTGGTGTTGCAAACAGGTCGCAGCATGGGATCCCCCATCTTTTGAAAACCTGAGCTGCTACTGTTTCGTTCAGGGACCACTCGTGAGGAGAGAGAATCGTCCTGCTTAATCTGTCTGCCAATACATTGGATTTTCCTGGAATGTGGGTCGCTACCAGGAAGCGGTTGGTAGCTACTGCCCATTCCCACACCCTCATGGCCTCTCTGCAAAGGGGGTAAGATCTGGTCCCTCCTTGTTTGTTTAGATACCAGACCACCGACATGTTGTCTGTGTGGACAGCGATGATGCCTTGAGGGAGAAACTTGTGGAGGGCTTGTAGGGACAGAAGTACAGCCCTCATTTCCAATACATTGATATGGAGAAAAGTTTTGTCTGGAAGCCAAGAACCCTGAACTAACCTGCCCAGACAATGCCCCCCCACCCCGTCTGGGAGGCATCCGTTGTCAAGGTGGCCACCGGAGGGTATAACAAAGGTCTTCCCTGATTCAGACTGGATGGCTGAAGCCACCAGCGGAGGTCCACGTTTCTGTAATCAGTATGAGATGATTGAGGGGGAGATCCTGGAAAGACCATTGTGTCGATAACAGCCACTGAAGAATCCTCATGTGCAATCTTGCCAGCGGAACTAGGAGAACCGTGGCAGACATTGAACCTAAAAGTTGCAGGACCAACCTGGCTGGGGCTTTGGATCTTGGAAGCAGGGCTCGGGCTTGACCTTGTAATGTTTGAATCCTTTCGGTAGGAAGGAAGATGCGCATCAATTTTGAGTCTCTCTCTGCTCCTATGAATCTTATGCGCTGAGAGGGCAGCAAGACAGACTTTGACCAATTGAATGTAATTCCCAGGGAAGCACCCAGGGAGATGGTGGCTTGTAGGTTGTCTAGTAGTAGATGCCTGGTGGTGGCAGTCAGGAGCCAGTCGTCCAGATAGGGAAACACTTGGAATCCGAGACTCCTCAGGTGAGCAGTCACTACTGCCAAACACTTGGTGAACACCCTGGGGGCTGTGGTGAGACCAAAGGGCAGTGCACAAAATTGGAAATGACTGTCTCCCAGGCTGAAGCGCAGATACCTCCTGGACGCCTGATGTATCGGTATGTGATAATGAGATCTATGGAGCACATCCAAACATCCTTCTCCAACAATGGGAGAATGGATTGTAAAGTGACCATTCGGAATTTGGACTTCATGACAGACTGGTTTAATTTGCTGAGATCCAATATGGGTCTCAGGTCCCCTGTCTTTTTTGGCACTAAAAAGAACCTTGAGTAATTTCCTGATCTGATCTGGTCTGTGGGGACCGGTTGGATGACTCCTTTTTCTAGCAGCTTTGAAGCGGCTGCAATTTCCCTTTGACTGGGTGGTGGGTCCGGGATTTTTGGACGGTGGGGTGAGTGTGTGAAGGGAATGGTGTAACCTCAAGCACCCATCTGTCCTGAGTAATAGACTCCGAGGCTTTTAGGTGCTTGGCAAAACGGGTCGCGACTGGGTCCAGAGCGGCACAGCCGGCGAAGCCCTCATGGGGTGTGGGAGGCTGAAGAGCCACGAAAGGACTCGCGGTCTCCAGTGTTGCTCCCAGAAAAATTTCCCGCCCTCTGCCTCTGGAAGGGGAATCTTCCTGCTGTTGAGGAAAGAACTTCTGTGATTGGAACCACATCTTCCCTCCTCTTTAGCCTTTGGATAAGGCAGTGGAATAACGTGCTCCTATGGCAGATAAAGTTTTTCCCTCTTGCTCACAGCGGTAAGAGTGTCTTTACCTTGGGTCCAAACAAAGAGGACCCATCAAAGGGAGTCGCTAAGGAAGACTTGAAGGCCTCCGCGAAATGAGAGCCAGGCTTGTCTCAGAGCCACGCCTGTGCCTGCCGCTCTGCCCGCCCCTTGCCGCATATGAAATGAGCCTCATGGACGAGTTAGAAATTGAGGTAAGGATAGCCAACTGAGAGCTAACCGACTGGGCTAGCTGCTCAGGTAGGTTACCTGAGAGGGAGTCTGAGAGCTCCTTGACCAGATCCCTCTGTAGTCTGGTGAAATGTGCCAAATAATTCAGGGACCTTAGAGTAAAGGCCGCTGAAGTCAGGGTGCGCGTCCATGCTCCTAGACTCCTTATTAGGAGGATGGACGGACGTTGAAGCCTCTGCCACGCCCTGCTGTGTAGCAGATGCCACCACCATGGCATCTACAGCCACGCCAAGAACTCCTTCTCAGGTGGGGCAGACAAAAATTTGTTAGGGCGAGAAGGCACTGGTTCCACAGTATCTGGATGTTCCGACAAACCAAATCCAGGAGCTCGTCAAGGGCGGAGACACCCAGGAGGCGGAGGGCTGAGCCCCAAAGGCCTTGAGAAGCACTGACTCATCAGCGAGGGGGTTTGGAAATCCAGCCGCCTCGTTTAAGGATTTCTAGAATGTCTGCAAATGAGACATCATCCGAGGGCGACTTTGGGGACCCCTCCACATCATCAAGATCAGTGTCCGATGTAAGAGACTCGGGGAGTCCATCTCTTCCTTGGGGCTCCTCAAGACAACTCAAGAACCCTCAGGAGGAGGGGAACCCCAGTGGGGGTAACCTCAGGCCGGGGCTCCGCTGCCTAGAGAAAGGGGAACTGCCAAAGACCCAGTCTCCATGCCCAGGGAAGGGAGATGGCAAGAAGACTTCATAGCTCTGAAAGCCGGACCCCAGAATCCTGGGAGTGTCCGGTCCCCGAGCCATGATAGCAGATGGAAGTCCCAAGCACCGAGAGGGAGGCTCGGAACCGACAGCATTGGTCCGTCACCCCGGGTCCAGCCAAGAAGTCCGTGCTAAACTCAGACCGGGTTGGAGGAAGGGTCGGAGCCGACCCTAGGATCTCTACTGGCTCCATCAGCACCTTGTTCGACGGAGTCAAGCGGTCGGAGGAGGAATGGCAATGGAGGAAACAAATTTTGAAAGACTGGGGACTGGAACAGTCTTTGGAGCACCCTGTCTATGTCCGAATCTGACATCCTTGATGACCTGGAAGAGACAGGTCTCTCCAATGGCTCCACGGGACTAAGGGTGTCCAACCCATTACCATCGGTGCGAAGAGGACCGGGCGCCAAGGAGGAAGTGTCCGAGATCAGTGGAGCCCCGAGACCAGAGGAGTCGAGACTGGAGGCATCGAGGTCCGTGGGAGAAGGGAGAAGCCTGCCTATGTCTTTCGGACTGGTCGGAGCCGATGCCCTTTTCTTTAGCAGGAGAAGGAGAGGATGCTAAAGCTTCTTCAAAAGAGGGTTTGATAAGGCCTTTCAAAATAAGTTTATTTTTCCTCTCTTGGAGGACCCGAGAAACGCAGGTGACACACGCTGCAGGACTCCTGCAAATGTTTGCCCAAACAATATACACAGAGAGAGCTTAAAACTGCACTTAGTGCACTTTTTAAATCCTGAAGGCCTAGGAGCCTGTGACATTATGGTAATCCAAACACAGAAAACTAGCCAAGAAGAAACACAGGAAACACACTGACTAACACTATAGAAATTTCCTTGCTCTCTTCTTATTCTTAGTCCTTTAATAAGGACTAACACAACACCAAAAGAAGTAGATCCAATAACCTTAAAAATAACAGGAATTAGCCAACAACGAACTGACAGGGGAAGGCCCTTCAACTCCGATGGGACCTCTAGTCTGTCAAAACACAGTCACTACACAATATTTTACCAAGGAAAATACTCATTCAAGCACAAAAACCACTAGGTAGCTGTTAAAACAGCTTTTTGTTGAATTTTAAAGAAAATCCTGACAGAAAGTTAGTGAAAAAAAACACTACTTAGCTCAGCCAAGCTCGAGACCCAAACGAGATCTGGGGGATTGGTAGTGGTGCATCCTGGGATATTGTAAGCTCAGCCAATAAGAGACTTCGCTCTTTGGCATAAGAACCCATCAGTCAGAATGTAGGCGAGATAGGATCACATAACATCTTATGGTGCAGGATCCACAAAAACAAATTCTATATCTTTTGCCAAAAATACACAAAAGTTTGGATAAACCTCCGGGAAGACCTATTGCATCTGGCATAGGATCTTTGACAGAACCACACTCTGATTTTTTGACACATTATCTCAAACCTTTACTTAAACATGTACGAGCACGCATCCAGGACACCACTAAATTCCTTAGGATTATATCAGAAACACAATTGGAACCAACATGGCTACTGTGTACATTTGATGTCAAGGCGCTCAATACCAACATTCCCCATTAGGCAGGATTATCAGCGCTCCAATATTGGCTGGAGAAGGCTAATCTGTACTCAGCTGGGTTTAACACCTTATTACTTTGTATGGCCAAACAAGTGTTATCCAAGAATGTCTTTTATTTCAATGGGGAATGTTATTGGCAAACTAGAGGCACAGCATTGAGGGCTTCGTTTGCCCCTATCTATGCTGATATATTTATGGGGTACCTTGAGGAACGCCTGATATATGACATCAGACATAAAGTACAGTTGTGTGCACTTACCATAAATGTAAATGTTTGAGTGTATTCACTGTTGCAGTCATTACATTTGGGTAATCTGCTGGCAGGTTGCCCTCAGTCGGCCTGAATTCCAAAGTCTTGGGTCCTGCGTCAGTTGCTGTCTCCTCATCCATGACGTCAGGTCGTCAGGGGTATAAAACAAGCAGCCGATGCCATTTTCTTTAGTTTTTCTTGCCCCAGATGTCAGGTGCCCCCAAAAAGGTAGCAATATACATGCATCAATACAAACTTTACCTTCATCTACAAGCAAATACACCGCATAGGTTGTAGAAGATACAGAAGGAAAGATAAACTCCAGAATGAAAGGGGGATGGTGGGCGGGTAACCTGGACTGCAACAGTGAATACACTCTAACATCTACTATTTATGGTAAGTGTACACAACTGTACTATGTTCTTCGTGTTTCACTGTTGCAGTCATTACATTTGGGTAGAATTCCAAAGCTATGAATGGGGGGCTGGAGCTTAACAGCATTAGGGGCGGCTATAAGGCCCTGCAGAACTGCAGTGGCAAAGCCTGCCCTGGACTTAGAGTAGAGAGGCAAATGATAATGCTTTGTAAAGGTGTGAACAGAACTACAAGTAGCAGCCTCTAGAATGTCTTTGGCTGGTACTGCTCTGAGAAAGGCTGCTGATGTAGCTGCAGCTCTGGTGGAATGAGACCTAATGCCCTTGGGCACAGGTTTGCCATGGTGTAAGTAGCAGAAACGAATGCAGTGGCTTATCCACTTTGAAATAGTCTTTCCTTCTGATCCTGCAGCATATGTCACTAGTAATTGCTTAGTTTTTCTTAGAGCTTTAGTCCTGCTCAAGTAGAATCTTAGCTGTCTGTGTACGTCCAAAAAATGCAGAATTCTCTCCCCCTTGTTCTGCGGATTTGGATAAAAGGTTGGCAGATGAATAGTTTGGTTAAGAGCCACACTGGAAACCACCTTAGGCATAAATGAAGGACTGGTCCTCAGACACCCTGTCTGGGTAAAATATGATAAAAGGCTCCACAGCCATGAGGGCCTGTAGCTCTGAGACTCTTCTTGCTGAAGTAATTGCTAGGAGCACAGCTGTTTTCCATGATAAGAACTTTATATCTGCAGTAGCAGCTGGTTCAAATGGAGGCAGGGTGAGCTTTTCCAAAACATAATTGAGGTCCCATGCAGGTACTGGTGATCTTCTGGGAGGCCTTAAACTTTTGGCTCCTCTAAGATACTGCTTTAGTAAAGGATGAGAAAATATTGGTGGCTCTGTATTGTAATGAGCCAAAATGGCAGAGGCATGGATTTTTTTTGATGAGAAAGATAGGCCTTTGTCAAGCATCTCAGTCAAGTATTGTAATATCTGAGGAATATTTGGTTCTGCTGTATCAGTTCCTTGTGCTTGATTCCAAGCACAGAATATCTTCCATTTGTCAGCATAAGATTTTCTAGTACTAGGCCTTCTGGCTTCCAAAATGACATCCATCACAGCTTTACTGAGAGGTGTTGTTTGCATAACTACATGATCAGCCATGTTGCCAGGTTCAGTGTTTGGAGCTGATTGTGCAGGATCTGATTGTTTTGCTGGGACAGTAATTAAGGTCTATGAGGCAAGGTCCAAGCTGGGTATTGAGACAAGTTCCTTAGGATTGGGTACCAGTAGTGGTGGGGCCAGTCCGGGGCAATTAGTATCATCTTTGGTTTCTCTTCTCTGACTTTTAGTAGGACCTTGGGAAGAAGAGGCAGAGGAGGAAAGGTGTAAACGGATAGGTTTTTCCAACTGAAGAATAGGGCGTCCACTTTCCATGCTTGCCTGTGATAAGTCCTTGTGCAGAATCTTTTCAATTGATAATTCTAAGGAGAGGCAAATAGACCTATGTCCGGGCTCCCCCATTTCTTTGTTATCATGCTGAAGACTTGTGGATCTAGTTTCCACTCATGAGGGTCCATAAGGTTTCTGCTTAAATTGTCTGCCAGAATATTTTGTTTTCCTGGCAGGAATTGAGCTTGAAGAAGATGTACTTAGTAAGTCAAAGCTGTGTCCCACAGTGCCATGGCTAGTCTGCAAAGGGGGTATGAGTGCGTGCCCCCCTGCTTGTTTATATACCACATAACCATGGTGTTGTCTGTCTTTATCAGTAGTTGTCCTGGATGAAGTACATCCTTGAAGGCTGTCAGGGCATTTTGAACAGCTAACATCTCTTTTTGGTCGATATGCAGATGCATTTGTTTTGGGGTCCATATACCCTGAATGCATCTTCCTGCCAGGTGGGCCCCCCCATGCATAATCTGATGTGTCTATTGTTAAGGTTTGGCTGGCAGGGGGTAGAGTGAAGGCTCGTCCCATGTTTTGGTGACATGCCTTTGTCCACCATAGAAACTCCTGTTGTAGGCAGGGAATGAGAAGAATCATTGTTTCCAGACTGTGACAATGTTGACTCCATAAACTTTTTAGGTACCACTGAAGTTTCCTCATATGCAGTCTTGCATATGGAATCAGTAGGATGCAGGATGCCATGAACCCCAAAGCCTGCAGAGTTTGTCTTGCAGATAACTCGGTTTTTGTTGCCATCAGTTTAAAGTAAGTAGTCAGTTGCCTTTATTTGTCTGGCATGAGGAAAGCCATCTGGGCAGCTGTATTCAAGCTTGCACCCAGGAACGTTATCTTTTGAGAGGGTACCAGTTGTGATTTATTTTCGTTTATTGTGTACCCTAGGCATGTTAGAAGCCTTTTCACAAACACCAGGTGCTGAAGAAGAATGTCCTTGTTCTCTGCTTGAATGAGACAATCGTCCAAGTAAGGATATATTTGTATACTTTTTTGTCTGCAAAAAGCAATTACTGGTGCCAGGCACTTTATAAAGACCCTGGGTACAGTAGATAAGCCAAAGGGCAGTGCAGAGAATTGGTAATGCATTAAGCCAGCCTTGAAACGGAGGTATCTTCTGCACGATTCCCTTATTGGGACATGCAGGTATGCCTCTTTTAGGTCTAATGTCACCAGCCAAGCATTCTTGCCCGGCATGGGCAGAAGCTGCTGCAAAGTCAGCATTTTGAATTTTGGAATGTCCAGGAATGTGTTCAAAATTGATAAATCCAGTATTGGCTGCCAGGCCTTGTCCTTTCTGGGTACCAAGAACAGTCAAGTAAAAACCTTGTCCTTTTTCCTGTTCTGGTACTGGCTGAATGGTCCCCATACCCATGAGGGACGTAACCTGTTTCTGTGCCTCTGCCCATTGATTTTTTGGCAGATCCGGCCAACCGTTTGCCACTGGCAGAATATGGAAATGGAATCTGTATCCCTATGATACTATATTTAGCACACACTTGTCCTGGGTTATTAACTGCCAATTTTGAGCATAATGTGCTAATTTTTCCCCTAAGGGTGCTGCCAAAAGGTAAGTGCTTGGTGAAGGCAGAGGGAAGTCATTGGGACTGTTTTCTGTAGGGTTGCGCTTTATCTCCTCCAGATTTGGAGGTAGAAGCACCCCATTGCTTTGACCTGTAAGAATCTTGTGCCTGGTATCTAGAACCTTTAGGGCATCTAGATTTGCCTCTTTGAGCTCTGTTGGACATAGGAAAGGACCAATTTTTTGTAGGCCAGTGTCTACTGAATCTTGGTGGCTGCACTTGTAAGAAGTCTTTTACAGTTTGCATAGACTTAGCTTTGTCTTCCATTTTCTTTAAAACCTCTTCTGCCTTAATACCAAACAAATAGAGTATCATGCTGTAAAGGTGCATCCACTAATTTAGCTTTAACATGATCAGGCAAATGTTGCTCTTTTAGCCAGGCATGCCTCCTAATCACAGATCCAGTAACTGTGGCCCTGCAGGAGGCCTCTAAGGAATCAAAACCACATTGCAAAGTATGCTTTCCAACTTGTTCAGCTGCATGCAATAATTCCTACAATTCTTTATTTTTTGCACATTCAGAAAACAACATCATTTTCTGTTTCAGCAATCCCATAACATGTTGTTGATACTTGAGCATATGAAACTGGCAGTTTAAGGCCCTAATTGCCAAGGTTGCAGATGTATAAACCTTCTTTCCCCATCTATCCAGTGCCCTTGAATCTCTGTCAGAGGGGGTAGGATTTTTTGCTGTTGAGGCCTTAACTCCCTTTGGACCCTGTGAAATAGTTTCAGGGTCAGCAGCAGGGTTTCTAAATAAAATTTTTGTGTGAGTCAGGGACCCTGTAATATCTGTCAGGCTTGCTGGGAACCGGAGGTAAGGAGTCAGGAGTCGAGCTTGACTCCGAAAACACATCATCCACAATGTCTAAAACAGGGGGTATGGCTAAAGGCCTGTGCTGAGGGAGAAGAAGGAAGTCCCTGAGCCTCTTTTTGGATTCTGAGAAATCTGGACTCTTCCAGAGAAAATGCTCCCTCAAAGTATGCAAGGTTTCTCCAAATGAATAATCCTCAGGAGGTGATGAAAATGGGATAGATTCTTCTGCATCCGAATCCTCATAAGGAGGTATAGATAATTTCTGATCAGAAGAGGAATCAGAACAAATAGAAACCTGATCTGAAGATTCATAATCAGTGTCTTGTCTAGGCCTCTTATCAGGAGGTGGATGGGAACCCCTGATCAAGGTAATAAGGTCTTTAGCTATTTTGATCATCTGTTTTTTAGGCATAGCGGCCTGTGCACGTGGCTCATGCATCAGTTTTTTAGCTTTAGAAGTTGCTTTTGTCTTTGGTTTTGCAGCTGTCGTCGGTTTTATATAAAAATTTTGAGGCCTGAATACACCCTCAGAAGCCGGTGCCTGCTCAGCGGCTCCGGACCCATCCGTGGGTACAATACTTTTGAGTATCTCGCAGCATGCCGGACTCCACATGGGTCTCGGTAGGGGGCCTGCGACTCGAAAGTAGCGGGTATCAGGGGCTGCGAAAGCGCCTCACTGAGTACCGGCAAACCGGCATCTGGCTTAGGAGAAGCTTCGTTGTCGGTTTTGGACCTTGACGGTCTGTCTCTGTCCTTTTCTTTGCGTTTTTTGTGTACTCCGGTAGTCTGATTGCTATCCGACAACATTTCAGGGTAGTTAAATCGGTTTCCAAAATATTCTGAGGCAAAAATACACCGATGCTTAATGGTGCGTTGGTTAAATCTAGCACAAAACTGACAGCCAGGCACGTTGTGATCACGGCCTAGGCAAGGAAATACAGTATAAATGGAAATCCTTATGAGGTATTTGCTTCCCACAAGTAATACAATTATTAACTTTTTCTGACATTGGTATGGAGCAAGAAAAAAGTTTCTCCAACGGGGTACTTAGCTTTAGTGAAGACTTCGATTCTGAAACTCGAACTCGAAAATTTCAGGAGTCGGCCGACAGGCACTTGCAAACTACTGCTTCAGGCACCATTGCAGCAAGAAAGACTAAAGAAAATGGCGTTGGCTGTTTGTTTTATACCCCTGACGTCATGGAAGAGGAGACCGCAACCGTCGTAGGACCCAAGACTTTGGAATTCAGGCCGACTGAGGGCAACCTGCCAGCAGATTACCCAAATGTAATGACTGCAACAGTGAAACATGAAGAACATTTTATACATCAATGAGATAGACATCTGGAGGAAGTATCTTGATGATTGTTGGATGATGTGGTGTACCAACAATATCTGGCTGAGTTTGTTCAGTATTTAAATGAAAAGAAATGGGGTATTGAATTCACAATTTTTTCGATGTCATGGTGACTAAACAACAGGACGGGTCTCTCGCCACCAAGGTGTACAGGAAATATCCCCAATATAACAACTTGTTATATGCCACCAGTCTGCACCCATACCATACCATACGTAACATACCGAAATCTCAGTTTTTGCGTATTAGGAGGATTTGTTCTGAAAAGGATGAATTTGTCAGCTTTCAACAGGACATGACACATAGGTCAGGGGCTATCAACAACGAGGCATTCAAGCTGTTAGCCAGTGGGCCTCTGCTCAGGACAGGTCGCAGTTACTCATATATAAAGATAGGACTCATGCAGGAGAATCACAACCAATCAGATTTATAACGACTTATGGCCGTAATATTCATTTTATCAGGGATGTAGTGTCCAAACATTGGAATATCTTAATGGCGAATGAAGAATTGAATCGCACATTGGGGAATCGGTGTCTATTTTCGTATCATAGAGGCAAAACATTGGGATCACATTTTGCACACTATAAGAAGTGTGGTAGTGGATTGTTCATGCAGCATCAACTGACTATTACAGGGGACAAACTTTTGGGGTCATTTTCATGTGGCCATTGCACCTTCTGTAAATATATATATAAATCCAAACAATTCACAAGCAAAAACTTGAGCAGGGTTTATGATATACAATGTTTTGAAAACTGTGGATCAGACTGGGTGGTATATCTGGCTACCTGTACATGCTCAACTTTCTACGCTGGACAAACTTCTCGTCCTCTACAGATTCGGATGTCAAAACGTTATAGTGACATCTGTAATAAACGGTTAAGTAATGCCCTATACAGACACAATACTACTCACCCCACGGCCCAGCTTCGTTTTACTGTGATAGATAAGATAGAGGGAGACCGATCCAACAAATTAGGCTGGCATTCTATTTTGAACACCAAAGAAAAATACTGGATTGTTAAATTAGGTGGCCTGTTCTCACCAGGCTTAAATGATCATTTATAATCATGTTTTATACATTTATGCTAATCAGTTAAGTCATGCTAATTGATTATACTGGAGGAAATGACTCAACAGGAAGTGTGGCTTTAACTATTATATAAACATTCTGTGTTCATAGCATTGGTATTCACTGAGGAAGGCAAGTGTGCCGAAACCGGTATGATGCTATGTTAAATTAAATCATTTCTGTTACAACACTTGGTGCTGGCTCTTTTGTTCGAATAAGGAGAGGACGTACCAATCTATGGTAAAAAGAATTACCCACTTGGTAGAGCTAGTTAGAAAACATACAATAACAGTAAAACGAGTGAAATAGAAGGGAAAAGATTTACAAAGTGACTAAATATGGGATAAATATCCATAAATACAAAAGTATCAAGAAAAATAACACCTAGCTTGAGAGCTCGGTGAAACACTGCTATATGGCTATGCAGCAAATGAGATCTGAGGTAACAGGGAGAAGGGCAATGGGGGTAGCAGCTTAGTTCGAGAGTTTTTGGTGTATGCAAGCTTGGTATTAGGCCAACATGGTTCAGAGGGGCTCGGAACCAAACCCATCAGTGATTAATGGAAAGAAGATTAACAACATCAGATAGGGAAAATTCCAGATGGTGGACACCTGTTGGTTTGCCCTAGGAAAATTTTCACTGAAAACTCTGTTCAGCGATTAGTGGATTTGATAATTAGGGGTTCGGCGAATGGTGGTTCAATTATCTGCCATTTGACAAAGTAATACAGACCCGGGGAGATGGATAGTTTGGCTTGAAACACACTCCATTACCACTTCAAGCATAAAAGCATTAGCTTTCAAAGAAATTCTGTCCTTTTAGAAAATGAGACAGGGTTGAACTCACCATAAGAGCTTGCAACTCAGAACACCCTTCTTGCAGAGGTCGGAGCAATCAGTACAACTGCTTTACATGTTAAGAGCCTCCAGTCAGCCAGATTAGCAGGTTCAAATAAAGCAAGTGTTAGTTTCTCCGACACAAAATTTAAATTCCAAACACAGGCTACCAGTTTTCTAGTAGGCCTCTTGTGCAAAACCCCTTTCAAGAACATTTTGACATGAGACTGCATTGAAAGAGAAGGATCCATGAACAGACATGTTTAAATGGCCAATAAATGAGGAAAAAAGAAAGGCCACAGCATAGTAACTCACTAAAATACTGTAAACCAGAGAAAATACAACTGAGTAAGATTTTACCATAATGGTAAATGTCCTTACCTACACCACTGCAGTATTCTTTACAACAGGGATACCCTGCCAAGGGCGGCCCGACATTCAGTCAGTATACCAAAGCCTTTACGCTGCTTTAAGGTATGCCACACATCTCACGTATGCTCCCGCATATAGCGTAGGGCATAAAGGTGATGTCTGGACATATCCTTATCAGAACTGATGCCCCAGTAGGAATGCCAGTCCAAAGAAAAAAAAAGAGGTAACTGGTACATCCAGAAGAAAGATCCAGGGTGAAGGAGGGAGGGAGTAAATACTGCAAAAGTGAAGATAAGGACATCTACCATCATGGTAAGATCTTGCACAACTGTACAATGTTCTTCCATTTCATTGTTGCAGTACTCTTTATAATAGGGAGAGTGCAAAGGCTCAGGAAGAAGAGAGGGAGGAGGATGAACCAGCAGAGCTCTCCAGGGACCCATGCATAATGGCCATAGCAAAGCCAACTCTAGCTCTGGATATCACATCCAACTTATAGTGCATAGTAAATGTATGCACAGAGGTCCAGGTAGTTGCCTCAAGAATACAGTTAGTATCCAAACTCTTGGAAGGGAACAGAAGATGGCACAGCCCTAGTAGAATGAGCCTTAGAAGAAGAAAGGCTCTTACCATGGAAGGCATAACAAAAAGAAATGACTTTAGAAATAATTTGCTTGGAAGCAGCCCAACCTAAGGATCTAGGATGAAATGAAGCAGAGAGGGTCTTAGTCTTATCCAAATAAAATCTGAGCTGTCTATGCATATCCAAAGTGTGCAACACCTTTTCACTAGCAGATTGCAGAGAAGGGAAAAAAGTGGGCAAACAGACTGATTAAAAGGCAACTCAGTCACCACCTTGGCCATAAAAGAAGGATTTGTACGAAGGGGCACTCTGTCCTTGTGGAAAACTAAAAAAGGAGGACAAGCCATAAGGGCTTGAAGCTCAGACACTCATCTGGCAGAGGTAAGGGCTAACAAAAGTACAGTCTTCCAAGAACAATGCTGTAAGGAAGCTGAAGCTGCAGGCTCAAAAGGAGCCTGTGTCAGTTTTTCTAAAACAGAATTAAGATCCCAGGAAGGAGGGGCAGGCTTCCTGGGAGGTCTAATATGAAGGACACCTTTAAGAAAGTGTTTAGCCTCAAATCTAGAAGCTAGAGGAGGTGATAAAGGCAGATAAACAGCCACAATTGATAAAGTGGGCCTTAGGAGAATAAGCCAACCAGGCACTGAGCACTTCACACAGATAAGATAGAACCAAAGGAACATCCAGAGAAAGTGGATCCAGGTTTCTAAAAAGACACCGAACTGAAAAACTCTTCCATTTGGATAAGTAGGATTTCCTAGTTGTGGACTTCTGGCCTCCTGCAGGACCTTAAGCACGTTCTCTGAAAAAAAGATGTCTGTGTGGAATCAAAATCCATCACAGGCCACAAAAGTTCCTCACCAAAAGGATAAAGGGTCTCAAACATCTGTCCTATGCTGCCCGACTGAAAGAACTCCAGCTCTATTCAGGCTCAGAGGTGACCTTTGCCTAACATACAAGGCCATGTCAAACCCAGATTTGATGAATATGCTTCACCTCAAAATCTAGATCCATCAGAGCCACAAAACCTCGACACAGGTATTAATAGGATAGATTCATCACCCAAATACTCCCTATGCTGTGGAATAAAATCCCGGTATATGTGAGGCAGAGCACCTCACTGGCCTTGTTCAAGAGAAATCTTGACCAATGGATGGGAGATCGCAGATATACCCCAGGGATTACCTCAGTGTCACTGCTCGACAGAGGCACAGCAAAATAATGGGTATAGTTCCCCATACTAAAGGGAAACTATGGGCTAGGCTTGTAAATGCCCTCGGGCAGATAGCCTAGTATGAACCTATGAACTTATGGCCCACAGTGTCAGCTGAAGAGTGGACAGGTGAGGATCACAGGAGGTTATTAGGCTAATGGCCCCAGGGCCCGTACAAGCCTAGTCCAGTTCAACCAGTGTTCCCAAGGGTGTCTGGTTCAAGCATGTCTGGTTCAAGCAGACACTAAAATCAGCACCAACTGCCCCTGGTCCAGGACGGGCACAGGTGGAACCCCTGGGGTGAATTTCGGGTTACCCATCCAATCGTGCAAAGTGTGCTTGAATACGGCCAATAAGGGGCTTTTTTAACATGAATAGGAAGCTTGTTCTAAAGGTGGGACAACTTCTGTGACACAGGGGGACAGGTGTTAAGAATGCTTTGGGATATATGTGGCAGGGACAGGAGAGTAAAGTGGTCACTGAACCTGTCAGCCAGCAGATTTACTATATCCACAGGTTCTACAAATGTAGTACCAATAACTACGAGTTCAGCGCAAATCTGGGCCTTAACTTTGAGGTTACAGATGTAACTAAAGAACACCTTGTGGTTATTCTTAGTTAGGGAAGCTAATCTGGATTCATAGTTAGCTTTGGAGGACTTCACTAGGAGTCTTATTTGCTTGTTGAAGTAGAGAGGGAGTGTTTCCAGTTTTCAGACCGTTCCTTCCTACTCGGGCAGCAATTTCTTTCTCCTATTGTATAGCCTTTTAATGGCAGTTGTCCACCAGGCAGGTTTGTTTTTCCTTGAAAATCTTGCTTTGGTTCTATCAGGTACAGCAGAGTCAATACAATTGTACAGGTGCTTGTATAAAGCATTGATGTGCAACTCAGCATAGGTGTCTGTTCAATCAGGAGAGGGAGGAGCTATGAAGCTATTTATGCCATCACACAAGAGGTTGTAATTGGCCTTGGAGAAGTTTTTTTTTTGTCTAGTTGCTGATGGGAGGGGGGGTCTTGTGTTATAGTTACTTCTAACGAGACTTGACTGTGGTCAGATCTCACCAGGAAAGGCCACACACTGGGGATGGTGCAGTGGTCCACCATATTGGGGAGTGCCAGGTCCAGGATGTTTGAGCCCCTTGTGGATGTGTCAACCAGCTGGTCCAGGGCATAGGAGTTAACGAAGTTGAGGAACCTTTGGGTAAGTGAGTTACAACACGTGCAATTTCCCCAGTCTACGGATGGATAATTATAATCACCCAAAGCCAGGGTATTTGGTTGCATCTTGATTGTCTCAAGTAGATCCAAGTAGGCTGAGTGGATGTCCTGACTCATGGAGGGGGTCCTACAGCTGGCAATGACCTGAAGAGGGATCTTACCTACAGTCAATTGCACTGAAATAATTCAAGGGAATTGTGCTGCTTAACCAATCTAGAGGTGTATTTATCTTTAATGAATATTGATACACCACGTCTTTTAGTTCTTACACCTTCAGGTTTGTGGTCTAAATGTGGGGAAGGAAATGTAACTTGGTATAGCTAGGGTACTTTCTGCAGCCTTAAACCAGGTCTCAGTGACTGTATAAATGGCAGCATCTTCCAAGGTGAGAACTGCTTCCAGTGAGTGCAGTTTCTGGTTTAGACTCCTAGCATTTAGCAGCATAACCTTGAGGTTGTTTTCAGAGGGTATTTTTACATCTGAAATTTTGTTCTTGTGACATTGCTATGGGGATGGCAAGAGCTTTAGCCAGTAACCGAAATCCCAGGTGTGACAGATGAAGTCCATCTCTGGCAAAGCATTGAGGTCTGTCAATCATTCCATCCCAGGCTGACAGACACTGGATCCCCTTTGCATGACACCAGAAACTAAGCTGGGGATAGCAAGAGCCTTAGCCAGTAACTGAAATCCCAGGCGTGACAGATGAAGACCATCTCTGGCAAAGCATCGAGGTCTGTCGACCATTTCATCCCAGGCTGACAGACCTTTGAAGACACCAGAAACTAAGACAATTGTTGAAGTCAATCATTTTTGTTTGTATTGAGGTATTAGGTGAAGGTAAAATGCTGCTTAAGGCTTGGGAAATACCTACCTGAGACACACAATCCGAGAGCTCAGTCATGTCTGTCTTCATATAGTCCAGTGAGCTACGTCTCATGTCATTCACACCAACATGGACTATGACAGAGTCATAACAGTGCCTGTTGTTGAGAGGCCTGAGTGCATGTGTGATGTGGTAGATCCTGGTATCTGACAGACAGCTAACCATGACCTTTTCCTTTATCCAGCCTGGAGAGAGGGACATCTTGTGTGTCTCACAACTGAGTCGCCTATGACAAACATGTTTGTTTTTGTGTTATGTCTTGGGGACTTGACTAGTGAGACACTTGTGTGTGATATAGTATGTGCTGGTGACGATGTATTATGTGAAGTGTGCTTGTGTTTGTGTTTAGAAGGACTCTGATGTTTAGGTAAGATTCTTGTAAGGATCTCCACATATGTAAGTTTATGTGCGGTTGGTTTGGTAGGTGCAGGAGGCGAGGTATGCATGCTGACAACCTGCTTAGTATCAGATGGACTGACTGAGGAGTGAGAGAGCCTGGATTCTAGGTTCTTGATACAGATGCACCTCTCACATAATGAATTTGTGCAGACTAGAAGAAGTGGGTTGTCAAGTGTACATGAGGCAAATGCAACATTGCCTTAGGATGCCTATGTCAACCAGGCTGGCTGGAGAAACTGTGGGAAACTGCCCATTAAAAATGCTAGATAAGTTGATATGGTCAGAAAAAAGGGAAAGGACAGTAAGGAACAGGTAAAGTACAGGACAGGAGAAGTGGACAAAAATATGAAGGGCTAGTGGGCAGCATCTGTGTTGGTACCTCAGAAGCTTAGCTAAATGCATCACCTGTCAGTGAGGGACAATCACGAGAACTCACAGATGGAGTACCAATAGAGTACTAAGGGAAAATTTGCAGGCAAAAGTGTTTGCATTTATAACCAATGGTGCCCACTGCTGTGCAGCAGTGCACAATGCACAAACAAGATATTATGTAGCAAACAAGCACAAACTGATCTAAACAAATTAACCAATAAAAAAGCTCAAAAACCGAGCCCTGTTCCAGCAACCTTCAAATTAGAAGAGTTCTAACTGCACACCCTGCCACAAGAGTGCAGGGGAACCCTCTCCAAGAAAAGATGGCCTGGTTTAGTGCTTGAATTATACAAACAGAACTAGATTCAGCAGCAGTTCTACAGCAAAGTGCAATTATTTAAAAAAACGGGATTCTGTTATTAAATGCTCAGCTTCTCTGTCCTTTTTCTCCCTATTTACAGTCCCTGCTATGAATAAACAATACAGCATTTTAAATATTTTAAATCGACTGCTTCTCTCTAGTAAAACAGTACCTTACCGTACTGCGGTGGTTTCACTTTCAAAAAACTTTTAGCCCATCCTGGAAAAGCTTGCTGCAGTCTCCAGTTCACTGATGTCATCAAAGCCAATGAATATAGGTAGTTTTCTGGCTAATTCCCTCCCCAAACTGACATCACCACGACCGTCCTAAAAACCCACCCACGCTGTGATGTCACAGCTCCCTGGTCCTTCCACTACCCATACAGAAAGTAAAGGCTAGAACAAGGAAACAGTACATGAGTAAGTCTCCTGCTGGGAGCTGTCAATCACAGCAGGTAACAACTCAAATTACCCTTAGCACTTTGACAGTTAATGAATTTAGGTGTGAAGGGGGATGGAAGAGGAGTTGTAGTAGTACAATTCAGGCTTCACAAAAGACTGCAATTTAGCCATTCTAAAAAGAAGCAGCAACAAAAAGCACTTTGAAAGTCTGTTCTGTGGCATTTGCCCTGTAAGTAGTCATTGAACAGCATGAAATGCAATTTAAAACTAACTGAATGAAAGATGGCAGTGTATGCATGTAAAATCAATGCAGTGGCAGGAGCTTTAGGAAGAAAGAGGCCTGCGTGATATAAAGTTTTTTTTCTTTTCCTTTTTTTAATTTTTTTTTTTTTTACAGACAAGCACCGCATTGTGGGATGCCTAGAGGCAGTCTAAACAATCAGGATCACTTCAAGATGCCAGACCCCATATGGTCAGACTCAGAAATTACATATTACATAATATTTAAAAACCTGTCAACAGTCCCAGAGTGGTGTTAAAATGTAGGAAACACCAAACCATGACGAAATAAACATGTTTGAGTTTATGGGTGTGGTTCTCTTTTAAACAAATTAACAAATTAACCATTAAAAAGCTCAATACTGAGCCCTGTTCCAGCAACCTTCACTCAGTTGAGTTCTAACTGCACACTCCTGCCACTAGGGTGTAGGGGAACCCTCTCCAAGAAAAGATGGCCTGGTTTAGTGCTCATGTTATGCAAACAGAGCTAGATTCAGCAGGTCTGAATCTAGGCTCTGCTACAGCAAACAAAGAAGTGCACTAACTTCAGAAAAAAACAGTTCAAATGAGAAGGCACAATAAGCCTTTAACCAGCATTTCTCAGCTCAGAAGGGCAGATGCTACCCTCTCCTCCCAGAAGAGTGTAGACCACAAACCTTCTTAATGTAAAATAACTGGTATGAACCCCAAGTGCTTAAACCAGAACTAGGACACTTACGATAACAGACACACCAAGCCTTCAACCAGTAATTTCCAGCTTAGAAGGATGTAAGCTACCTCTCCTGCCACAAGAGAGGATGGATGAGAGATCCCTTGTCTTGTGTGAGTAGGTCCACCTTGTGAGGTAACTTGTGATGATTGCCCTTGGCTAAATGAAAAAAGATGGAACCAATGCTGTCTGGGCCAAAAGGGAGTCACCAACAAGATTTTGGGAGCACCATGTTGTATTCTGAACAGGATTTTTGGAAAACGGGGAAGGGGAGGAAAGGCATAAAAACATCCCCTTCCAAGAAAAAGAAAGAGAAGGCATCCACCTCCCAGACCATAGGACCTGGGACTCTGGCACAAAAAAAAGAGGAAGTTGTCTGTTCAGAGGGAGGCAGAAAAATCTACTTGAGCAGTTCCCCACTGGTGCACAATGTCCAGAAACACATCCCTATCAAGCATCCACTTACGGGATTGTGTTATGGATCTGCTCACAGAGTCTGCCACAATGTTCTGACCTGAAGGAATATAAACTGCCTGAAGAGTCACGTGGTATTGGATAGCTAGTTCCCCACACTAGAAGATCCACCCAGCAAAGGAGGTAAGATCTCATCACCCATTGCTTGTTGACTCACCACATCACTGTGGTACTGTCTGTAAACACCTTGAGAGGCCCTGGGAGAACAGAGAAAGAAAAGCTTAAACAGCCAGCAGAGGAGCTCCTTAACACTTATGCCATCTTTCCTTTGTTGAAGCAACCAAGGACCCTGCACCTTTAGGACAACCAAAGTATGCTCCCCATCCCATATCTGAAGCATCTGTAAGCAGCTGCTAAGTTGGAATAGGAGGATGAAAAGGGAGTCCTGGATTCAGAGTCAATGCTGAATCTGCCACTGAAATTCCAGCTCGAGGCATGGAAGAAGAGGAACCAAGCCCAGGGAATGAGAATGCTGAAGCCAAACTGACTTTAGAAAACAGTAAACTTTTCTCATGTGGAGTTTGGCAAAAGGGAGCATAGGAATGGTGGGGCCATAAAACCTAGAGCTCTCAGAAACTTCCTTGCCATGATTAAGGCTAGAGGAAGAAGGGAATGAAAAAAAAAGCAATGAGAGTCAAGGCCTTTGGAGGAGGCTGTGATGCCAGCATTGGAACAGTCTGGATCTTGCACCCCAGAAATACATGATCCTGTGAAGGAGTCAGAAAGGACTTTTGGAAATTTATACTGAACCCTAGGCTTTGGAGAAGGGGAAATAGCAAAGTGAAGATGCTGCAGTAGAATCTCTGGAGAGGATGCCTGAACCAGGAGATTGTCTACATAGGGAAAGATATGTTTACCCCTTAGCCTGCAAAATCAATCACAGGAGTGAGGCATTTGATGAATGCTCCTGGGCAGTAGAAACTCCAAAGGGCAAGTCAGAGAACTAACAACACAGAAACATAAAAACTTCTTGAAAGGGGGATGAACAGGGATGCAAAGATAAGCATCCTTTAGGTCCAGAAACACTAGAAAAGCCTGAGGAAGCAGCAGAGGGAACAAAGTCCGAAGGGATAACATCTGAAAGGAAGGAACCTTCAAAAAAAGTATTTAAATTAAAGAGGTCAGAATGAGTCTCCAAGTGCCCTCTTTCCTTGGAACCAGAACCAAACACACATTCTGGAGCAAAACCCATTTCCCTTTGGAAAACTGGAACCTCCTGAATAGTTCCCCCAAGTCAGAATATCCTGAATCACCCCTGGAAATAAAGCCAACTGTTCCTGAAGAGGCTAAGGAATGCCCCTGAAAGGGGGAAGAGATTTCCAGACCATGTAATAACCTAGGCGGATAATGGAAAGGATGTAGGAATCCTGAGTAAACTTTAACCAAACTTGAAGTTAAAGAGAAAGACTAACACAGAGGAATGTGGCCGAGAAGAATAGGATAGTCAGACAGCACCTGGTTTGCCAGTAAAAGGAGGTTTCTGGGTTACAGGAGTCTGGGTAGCTTTAGCAGCAGGATCTGTCCCCCCCCCACTTTTACCCTTAGGAGGAGGATGAGACTGCCTACGTACAAAGGCCAGCTTATTAGGATAATTTATTTGAATCTTAAACATGGTTTTGCTTCTCATGTGCCTAAGTTTTTCTTGGTTGGCACTACCTCATATTATGAACTATAACCAGTTAATAATGGCTCACAAAATAATGCACAATGCTGACAACGTACCTTCCCTAAAAATCTTCTACAACCCTACTCTACCATTCATACTCTTCGATCATCTAACAAAGACTCAAAGTAACCAAAGTATACAATACAGCAGGCAACTCTCTAACTTTGCTGCAAAAAACTGGAATACTCTTCCACACAGTATTAGATCCATAAGCAATCTTAATCATTTCAAAATCTCTCACAAAAGACACTTACTTGAATACTGGCCTTGCACGTTACACTCCAGGTTAATTATTAACTTAGTATTACTTATACAATTTGGCTGTATGTACTAACTCTGTTAACATATACCTTCTAAAAACACTACTTCTCTATAAGTAGTTACATTCCTAGCTGCAACTCTCACCACTGAAGTATTACTAACTATGCACTACTTTGCCTAAGTGATTCTCCCTGCTTAATTTCCTAACTGTTATGTTCCTCCACATATATAAATTCAACCATATATTTGTCTGTATTGAAGTGTTTACAATCTTGCTCTATTTCATACAATGTATATATTATTGTTTTTACATTTTTATCCTATAAATGTGTTAACACTTTTTTTTTTTTTGTCAATTTTGTTAATAATTTCTATTACTTGTTATGATAATTTGTATGTAAGCTTAGACTGGAGCTTTTCTTCCTGGGCGCCCGCTGAAAATAGGCACTGTCCCAGTCAGACCATCCCGGTAAACAAATGTAAAATAAATAAATAAAAATAAATAAGTTCCTGCAAAGCCTTGTCCTTATCTTGGAGAGACTTAAATCCACAGCAGCTGCGCCAAATAAGTGTTTGTTATCCAGAGAAGCATCCAACAACTTAGCCTTAATATCATCAGGCAAAGATTGAAGCCGAAGACAGGAATACCTCCTCATCACACAGTCAAAAGTAGTAGCTCTGGAAGAAGCATCTGCTGCATCACAACTGCACTTAATAGAATGGCAAGCCATCTGAGAAAAGGTCCTCAACAAGGAAAGAGGAGAAGTCTTCCCTCCAGAGTCAGGAAGGTCAGAAATTACCTGACAGGCTTGAGAAAGAACAGCCATAATGTATCTGGACATATGGGTCTGATAATTGACAACTCTAAAGGCGAAGGTAGCAGAGGTATAAACCTTCCTACCTAGCCTTTCCATTATCTTGCTGTCTTTATCTGAAAGAAAAAACTTTGTAGAGGGCAATAACTGAGATGGCTTGTCGGATGTCACAGACACCACAGAGGGGTCAGCTGAAGGACATCTACATAGGAATTTTCAATCCTCGAGCACCCTATAAAACCCATCAGGTTTTTAGGAGCAGGGGGTAGGAATCTGGAGCCTGAGATGCAGTAGAAAAGGCATCCAATAAAGCAGCCAAAACAGGAGAGACAGCAGAAGGTCTGGGAGAGTCCATATACCGAAGTTATTAGTACCTCTTGTACACCTCAGAAACCCAGGCACAATCCCATTTAAAAAAAAAAAACTTTCATCATCTTGGAAAGTAGCCTCAAAGGGAGTGTCCAGACTAGTGGACTCCTCCTCAGGACCACAGTCTAAAGGAGAAGGAATCTGGGATGAATAGCAAGGGATTCCTCACCTGAATCCATCTCTTCCTCAGAGGTATCCTGTTCCCTGGGCCTTTTTAGAGAAGTAAAGGACCAAGGTGGAACAGGAACAGAAACTCCTTGAGGAAGCTTCAAAGCTATAAGGGCATTAAACAAATCCTGAGTGAAATTCTTCCATTCTCTCTGGGGGTCATTAGAAACAGGAGAAACAAGCTTTGCTTTTTGTTTCATTTTCAAAGGGACATCTCCCTAAAAAACTTAGAAGGTTCAGACTTCAGATGACAATCCACAATCATAGTTGGAACTTACTCTCTAACCAAAATAACACCTCTACACCCTTCGGTAAACAGCCCGAGTTCCTCCTGAACATCTGTAACGGACACCTGCAAAGCCTCCAGGGACATGCATGAGTTTGGATCCATGCCAGCCTCTGAAGCAGTTGCAGCAGAGGAATCTAAAAGAGGAGCCAGGCGATCCTCCAGGCTTTCATTAGGAATTGGGCCTAGTCTTCTTGGCCTTCTTCTTCATGGACAGCTGACCCTCACAGCAGGCAGTTCCCTTCATAGTGTCTTTCACTAAAACCTTAAGACAGTGCCAAAGAAGAAAGCCAACTACGGATGGTCTTTGGATCGAAAGCCTGACAAATGGAACAGGATGTATAGCCCTGTGAAGCACCAAGACAAAACAAGCACTGCTCGTGAAGGGCTTTATGGGAAATCTGTCTCCCGCACATGCATTTACCCTTTCTGGATGACATTAAACCCCACAAGCAAAACAATCAAAAAGAAAAAGATAAGAGCAAAACCCCCAACGAGGCACTTATCTGAAACAGCCTGGTGAACCAGCAACAACTTGAGCATTCAGACAGATGATCAAAAGATGGTGTTCAAACTGGCAGCAAAGTTGTTCTGAGGATATGTCCAGACATCACCTTTAGGCCCTACGCTATATATGGGGAGCATACGTGTGACTTATGGCATACCTTAAAAGCAACCTAAATGCTTTGGTATACTGGCCGGGGATTGGGCTACCCTTGGCAAGGGATCCCTATTGTAAATAATACTGCAACAGTGAAATGGAAGGACATCAACTAGCCTGGAATGACTGATCGTTATGTTGTCACCAAGTAGAAAACTTCTGTTTGCCAATATATGATGTCCTTGTAGCAGGCTTTCTTGCCTCTACTAGTACCTGCTGCACATCCTCAGAGGGTACCTAAAAGTACTTAATACCCTATCATCCAAGCAGTCGATTGAAGATGATTGATGTGGGGGTGCAAACACCCCTGGTCTTGTGTGAGTAAATCCAATCTGTGAGGAAGCTTGTGGTAATTACCCCTGGCCACTTCCAAAAGAAGTAAGAAAGTACAGTTGTGTACCTACCATAAATGTAGATGTTAGAGTGTATTCACTGTTGCAGTCATTACAATTGGGTTATCCTGCTGGCAGGCTACCCACAGTCGGCCCGAGTTCCAAAGTCTAGGTCTGGCGTCCGTTACTGTCACCTCCTCCCTGATGTCAGGGGTATAAAAGATGCAGCCGACGCCATTTTCTTCAGTTTTTCTTGCCCCAGATGTCAGGTGCCCCTAAAATGGTAGGCTAAATTATGCCAATAAGCCTCCATATACAAAAAACAACTTTTCCTTCATCTACAAGCAAATACACCACATAGGTTGTATAGCATAGAGAGGTACTGATAAGTCCCAGCAAAGGAAAAGGGGGATGGTGGGAGGGTAACCTGGACTGCAACAGTGAATACACTCGAACATCTACATTTATGGTAGTTACACAACTATACTATGTTCATCGTGTTTCACTGTTGAAGTCATTACAATTGGGTTGAATCCCAAAGCTAAGGTTGGGAGGTTGGTGCTAAATAGCATTAGGAGAGGCTATCAGGCTCTGCAGAACTGCAGTGGCAAAGCCTGCCCTGGATTTAGAGTAGAGAGGTAAGTGATAGTGCTTTGTAAAAGTATGCACTGAACTCCAAGTTGCAGAAAATGGCGTCGGCTGCATCTTTTATACCCCTGACGTCAGGGAGGAGGCGGCAGCAACCAACACCGGACCTAGACTTTGGAACTCGGGCCGACTGCGGGTAGCCTGCCAGTAGGATAACCCAATTGTAATGACTGCAACAGTGAAACACGATGAACATCCATGGTTGCTTGGACCAGACTGGAGCCACTACAATGATCTTGGGGGACTCCTCCTAAATCTTCAGAAGTACCCTAGTTATTACTAGAAAGGGTGAAAAGGCATACAGGAACATTCCTGAACAAAGACAAGAAAAAGTGTCCTTCTTGCATGGAGTCCTGAAACAGAATTTTGCCAGTTGATTGTTCAGACAGGAGGCAAAAAAAAGTCTGCTTGAAGAATTCCCCACCAATGGATCAAATCTTGGAAAACCCCATGATCTAGTTTCCATTCCTGAGGGTCTGTCTTGGTACTGCTCATCTTGTCTGCCACACAACTTTGCTCTGATAGAATGAAAGATGTCTGTACAGTGAGACTCTGCTTTGAAGCTATAGCCAAAATGCTTGTTTGCAAAGGGGATATGACCTGGTTATTCCTTGCCTGATGTACCACATGACACTGGTATTGTCTGTAGCCGCTTGAAGAGATCCCAGGGACCAAAGATGGTTCAGAGAGTTGAGTGCCTTGATCAGGGAAGAAGCATCTCCTTGATATTTATGTACTTACATCTCTCCTTGGGTGTCCTACACCCCTTGCACTTTTATCCTTTCTGAAACTGCTCCTCAAACAAAATCCAAAGCATCTGTGGTGACTGACTGCTCTGGAGCAAGGAGGAAGAAGCGGAGACCTGAATTTAAGGATACCTGTTGTCTCCAGCAAAAGATTTATCTTCTGACAAACTCCATTACTGGGATCTGAAAAGTTAAGGGGTGTGGATGCTGGGACCGAAGGGATTTCAGATACAACTGTATCTTTCTCATGGGAAGTCTTGCCAGGGGTATCATGAGAACTACAGAAGTCATGAGACCCAAAATCCTTGTTACTCTTTTGCAGTGACCGACGTCTGAGTGTCTAGTTGACATCCCAGAACAGAATCCTGTGTGAGGAAGTCAAGAAAAACTTTTGAATGTTCTCATGGAATCCCAATCTCTCAACCAGATTTCTGACACCTTAAAAAGTTGTCTAAATATAGAAAACTGTGGATACCCTGTAGCCTGCAATGAGCTATAATCAGAGCGAGACACTTTGTGAACACTCCTGGTGCAGTGGATAGTCCAAAGCGTAAGGCAGAGAAATAAAGTTTTGTGTCTCTGAATCACATTAAGAAATGTCTGAAGTTGGGAAGAATAAGGATGTGATGATAAGCATCTTTGAAGTCCAGTGTCCCCAGGAAACCTGAAAGAGGAAGAACAGGTAACAGGTTGTGAAGCGACAATATTTTGAATTTGGGCACTAGCACAAATATGTTCAGTAAATAAAGATCCAGAACTGGTCTTCAAACATTTTCTTTCATTGGCACTAGGAACTTCTTCGAATAAAACAACGTCCCCACCTGGGAAATAGTAACTGGTTCTATCACTCCTTGAGACAGCATGTAATGGAAACGGAGTCTGATTTGCAGGATGAGGAATAAGCCCCTGGAAAGGAGACATTTCCTCCCACTGCAATCTGTAATGCTGACAAATCAGAACCCATTTGTCTCAATCTGTTGCCAAAGAGAAAAACAGGGATTCAGACTTTCTGGAAGAGAAAAGGAGCCAGGAAGGGGGTCACAAGGTCTCTTGAATAGTCAGACTTGTTGGAGAGTCTTGGTTTTGGGGATTTAAAGACTTCTTTTTTAGAACCTCCTTGCCATTTCTTCTTAAATGTCTATTTATTTTTATTCTGTTGAGGCTGTTTATTCTTTCCAAAATTGGTTGAGGAGAAAGAAAATCCCTTAAACAATTTGGAAAAGGAGGTCTGAAAAATCTTGAAGATTACCTAAATCAGCTGGTCTGTCTCTTTCATCAAACTTTTAGATCACCACTGCAGCAGAGGGGGACAAACACTAAATTTCTATCCAAGGGAGAATTTAAAATCTCATTTTTACATCTAGGAGTTTCTTAGAATGCACCCACGCAATGAGTAGTGAAAAGCTATTTAAAGCAGATTTTTCTTAAAAAAAAAAAATTATATATATATATATATATATATATATATATATATATATATATATATATATATATATAAAATGCATTCCTTGTACTTTCACAATTTGTCAAAATAAACTTTACCATATGAACCTAACAATTCAAAATTCGGAAAATAGCTGTAGAAGTATACAGTTTTTCCCCATATATATCAATAATTTTCCAAGTCTTATTAGAAAGAGTAGGATTGGAATTAACTAAGGGCTTAGTCGCAGTGGAATTAACTAAGGCTATAGCTCCTGGGTCAGGATTGGGAACAGTGTATAAAAATTTAAAAGATTAAAGAACTTTATACATCATATATGTCTTTTAGGAATAACTGTCTATCAGGAAAACTGCATGCAGTAAAACACACATGTTCTAAAGCAGACAGGACAAGAGGAATGGGTGTAGGTTCTGGAAAATCCTTCTGTAATGATTATGTTCTGAGGGACTCAAAAAACCTCAGTGTTCTCCCACTGAAAACACTGGCACATTCTAGCAAAAGCCTCAAACAAATATAAACCCTCATAGAGATAATCAGAAACTAAGCTATCCTCAAGAGTCTGAATCAGAAATCAAGAGAACAAAACACTGAATCTGTCCCTGCATATTCCTGTTCATATTCAGAGTCCTGAATCACTTCAGAAAAAGTGGAATCCATCCTTATTTTACCAGAAACCACTTTAAAAGAAGTATTAATAGGCTGAATTAAACCCTGAGCCAGTCTCAGTAAACTACTCCTATACAAAGCAAATTGAGGAGAAGTACATGTATACTTGGGTTTTCCATTTCTTTTTGACAAGAAAAATGGGGCCAACTGTGTTACTAATGGCAGCAGCTGTTTCCTCAGGGATGGACACAGAATTTTGACACAACAAGGAAACCTCTGCTGTTCCCTCTCTCGGGACCAACAAGACTGTCTCTCTCTTGCCCACTGAGGGGACTAACAGGGGCAGTGGACATGACTAACCCCTGGTCCATAGTGGCTGCAGGTGTTGCACCACAGGAATCCAGGGTAAAAGATAAATGGTCTGAGGTACAACAAATGATCACAGCAGAGTCACCTACCTGCGGCTGAGGCAAACTGCTAGTCTGCTGTGGTGGCAAAGGCTGTTTGCTTAACTTTTTCTTCTTGTGGCTGGAAGAAGAAACAACCATAGGACTGGTAGTCTGTTCCATGGTCAAGCCAAAAATTGTACCACTTTCCCCAAGGAAAACAAGTAGCAAATACCAGTAAAAGTACAGGTCCACAGTAAAAAGTACTTTAAAACACTACTGTAGCCCCACAACAGAAAAATAAACACAATATCTCCACAAAAAAATTTTTCACATAGATTACACTACTTTTAAAGTGACAGAGAGAAATGAGTGCTCCGTTTAAAAGAACGTTACTTGATGGATAGTATTGAGACTGTAACACTCCTAGATTAAAATAACTTTAAGGGGGGAAGTAATAAAACATCAACAAAATGTTAAGTGAAAAAAAAAATCAAAATTAAAAAAAAAAAAAAAGTCCCCCCTATCAAGGGGACTTATCTGCCAAGCAAATAAAAGCACAAGCTGACTGTCGATTCTCAAATGACTCAAAGGAGTGTATTCTTCAGTGGCAGTAAAGCTCTGAAAGGTCTCACACCCAAACTTGTTATTTCGTCAGCTCAGATCAAATTGTTTGACAGTTCGGGTACATGGAAGGTGCCCTGAAGCTTTAAAAGATGGCCAACTGTCATATCCTTGGCAGGATACAACCCATATAGGTAAATCTACTGCAGCAGTGATCAATATGAAGAATATTACGCAAAATAATGTTCAGGAGGAGTATTAGGTGGAGTAAGGTTTATGGGAAAGCAGAAAATTAGCAATTAATCTACTGTTGGAGTGAATGAAAAATGTTAAATAAAACATGTATGTATAAAGCCATGACAATAACAATGGAAACTATTATGATGGTTTGTTTTCTTCATGTAATGATTTAATAAGGGTGTTTAAAAAAGTCAGTCAGTCTGCTTGGCAACTTTACATAAAAGAACACAGACCATGACCTATTGTCATTAAATACTAGATATACAGGATAAATGTGCGTGCATTTTAGAAATTCCCCAGGCCAAAATGACTGCCATGCGAAATAATGACTCCAAGAAAGGTAATTTCAAATCAGCTGAACCCACAGCTTCAAAGGCAGGCAAGGTCAACTTCTCCAACATAAAGTTTAAACCCCATGGTGACACAGGATCCTGACAGGGCTGTCAAAGAAAGTGGCCTTCAGAAAATCATTGCAAAAACAAAACCCACCTTCCTCATCATACATTGCTTCCATTATTCCTTTTATTCCAACCAGTTTTCCCAAGTATGGTAATATTTTTTCTTATGAGGGGAAAAAAGGAGAAGTCATTTCTTGTACATTTTACTTTATTATTTCATACCATTTTGTCATTCTTACCCTATTCCTTTTTTCTAAATTACTAATTGAAGCTCTTCCAGAATTTCTTTATATTCCTTTTATTTTTGTTCTACTTTCAACCACAAAAGCTTTCTTATATTTCTCTTTATACACTAGTAAGAACAAAAAGTGCAGATAGGGATGGACACAGAATTTTGACACAACAAGGAAACCTCTGCTGTTCCCTCTCTCGGGACCAACAAGACTGTCTCTCTCTTGCCCACTGAGTTGAATGGAACTATATATTACAGGTCACTAATGGATTTGTCATTCATCTGATGAAGTCTTTAATACAAGACGAAAACGCTTGTGGATATTAATTTGCGTTCATGTTGCTGTGATATTGTGTGGCTTTGTGCTTTTTGACTTGGAATAAACTGGTACGATTCCACCGGAATTCCCTATCTGCACTTTGTGTTCTTACTGGTTGTTTTTTGTGCAGAAGTTAGCAGTATTTCGCTTTCTTATCTCTTTATACACTACACACAGACTAATTTTCAGTAACGTCCCTGTTGTGTTCTTCAAAGTTTCTTCCCTTCTAACTTCAGCTGTTAAGGTTTTTATTAATTTTCCTTCTATCTCCTTATTCTCATAGGTTCATAGATTAGTACTAAGCTAACTGCCCTTGCCAGCCATTTTAAACCTAGCCAATTGTCCCTTGTGAGACTCAAACCCTGCACCTTGTGCTTGCAAGGCAAACACCTTAACCATTAGGCCACCCTCCCAACCCATCACATATTCTTGCACACACACCTGTAGAATTAAAAAATTCAGCAGTCTCCATACCTCCTCTTTACTTCTTCCATTTCATTAGAACATACTGCATAATACGCTTCTGTTTTAAACAGTCCTCCGAGATGTCATTTCTCTTTTTCCAGTTTCTAGTCCTTTCACATTTTAAAGCACCCCTTAGTATTATCACATGATTTACTTTTCCCCATTCTCTTTTCTAAACTGCAGATATGTTTATGAATTGCAAATAAACTTGCACATCTTTCTCCTCTTCTCACATCAATCACCATTCTACCTTGTATTAGGAATGTAACAGATAGTATTTTGATTTCTTCTTGTTTGCCAAAATCCCTGTATCAGAATGTTCCTCTTTTCCTACAGACCATATAATAAGTCTTTACCTTTACTGTCTCACATTTACCTATTTGCTTTTTTTCTAAAACATACCTTCTACTTTCACCTTCTTACACCATTCGATTACCATTAGTTCACTGATCTCATTTCTAAAACTATTTACATCAACACTCAAAACACTTGATATATTTATATCATATTTTCCCTTCCTTTGTTTTTCCAATTTTTGTCATCTTCGCTTCACCCCTCCACCTACTGGTGTTTTACTACATTGTTCTCCATTTTCTTCTTCTGGTCTCAAAATCTACCTCTTCTCCTCCATCACATCATGCCTATTCTCTCCTTGAACAGTACCATATTTTTCCCTAATATTTAACTTAATTTCATCATCGACTTGTGTATTTTCTCCCATAACACTGTGTATTTCATCTTCTTTACTTACTGCAATCCTTTCCATCCCTGACCACTAACAAATGCACCAACTATGTCATTCCCATTTCCCAGTATAGACACAACTGAACTCTGTATGGGGTCCAGTCTGGTGCGTGTGTCTCATACTGAGAAATAGGTCCAACTATCTTAACATGGAGGAATGAGGTAGTTGGGGCACTTGTCAGTAGTCAGGGACACAAAGAGATTGCAGCAAGGATCACCCCACACTCAGAACAACTTCTGAGCAACCAAGTGGCTCAGCAACCACTTGTGAATCATCTGCCAATGAGTCTCCTACAGAACTAGCCTCCCAAGGAATATCTTTAACCTCCAGGTAAAGGCTGGACTGAAAAGTTCATTCCCATATCTTCATGGCTTCCTGACACTGGAGATAAGGCCATGACCACCTTGCTTGTTGATGTACCAAACCACTACTATGTTGGAGTGGATGGCAAACATACCACAAGGAAGGGAGTCCTGAAAAGCCAAAAGGGTAGGAAGACTGCCTCACCTCAAGGCCACTGAGATGCATGGTGGACTCGGATATCCAGACATCTTGAACCATCTACCTTTTGTAATGCTTCCTCCACCCTATGGCAGATGCATCGGTGGTGACTAATGCCATGGGGATGGGTAACAAATTATGGATCTCAAAGACCTTACTAGAGGCAATCTACAACTGAAGGTGCCATAACTGGAAATTCAAACTCTGAACAACATAGGCTCTGATACCTGGGACAACTGCACACTTAATATCCACTGCAGCACCTTCACATGCAGTCTGCCATGCAGTATCAATGGGACAGATGCCATCATGAAACCCACTGTCTTGATGTACAGATCAGCTGAGACTGTTGCAGAGTTTAAAATGACAGAAAACATTGTACCTTGTTGGAAGGCATACCCTGGAAAGAAACAAAAAAAAAATATGTTCAGACTGCAGCCACTGAATATCAGCAACTGGCATGGGGGTCCAATGTGATTTTGAAATGTTCACTGTAATATCAAGAAAGAGGAACACTTTGATCAGAGACTCCCTTGGTACAGTCAATGTCTAAATGAAAGCATCACTTTAGAGATGATCATCTAGATTTGGGAAAAAGCTTGCCTCCTTACAACTTCTGGTGGAATGTTGCTATGGATGCTTACTTGGTAAACATGCTGGGGCTGAGGAGACTCCAACGGGAAATGTCCGAAATGATAATGACTGGATATTTCCTGGAAAGATACCTCCTTGACTCCTTTGTGATCTTCATGTGAAGGCAGACTTCTTGGATGTCCAAACAGCACTCCCAGTCATCTTTTTAATAGGTAAAGCAGGACAGGTAATATCATAACCCTGCAAACGGTTTCTCCAGAGGTAAAGCATTTAGGCTGCCCAAATCTAAAACTGGCATTTGTTATTTCTGGCACTAAAATGAACCTTGGAATAACATACCACATAATATAAATTTCATAATATCTCTGAAGCATTCCTGCCTAAATACTCCAGGTATTTTCCCCCCAAATTCCTTAACTTCTTTCATACCTTAAAGACATAAATATTAATTTCCTCCACCATCATCCATAAATTACATTCGGTCTTCCTTCCATTTATACTTCATTTCTGCCTTGAAATGCAATTTCTAATCTCCATAAAAAAAAATTCAGACATTCATACAAACTCCTACATCGATACTGTCTTCCACAGATTTTTATTCTTTTGCTCAAGATCCATACTTTCCCAAACATTTACAAAAAATAATTCAAAAATGATTCTCCCTATTTTTTCATGCCATTCATTTCTCATATTTCCAGTAGTATCCAAAACTATCTTCTACATTATTATTTTTTATTACATCCATGTCACTCCTCGGCTTCCACATATTTTCATCTCTTCAGCTTAAAGGGTACTGGAAATCTTTCTAAATGTATTGTGGCAGCTAATGAGTTAAGTGCCATGATGTATTTTCATCTTTCTTCCTCCTCTATTTGGGTCTTTTTTTAATAAAAAGTTGAGTAAACTTTTTATTAAACTATGGCCCAAATAGTTTTGTCCATAGCTTTTAACGGACACATCAATGTGAAGGGTGTATATCACATAATCGAAACCCCAAAATATCAAACACCGTAAGCTCGAACTTGGAATGTTGAAATGTGATATAATCGAAAGCTCAGAACAGCAAATTTTTTCCCAGGGAAAAAATTCACTGTTCCGAGAAACACACACACACACACACACACACACACACACACACACACACACACACACACACACACACACACACAAAATACAAGCACACCAAAAAAAGTAATCCACACAGATACACTTAAAATCCTACTTCTAACCCTACACTAAACCATACATACACTACTATCTATCCACTTACCTTAACCCAAACCCTAACCCTAAGGTCCATAACTATCGCACACTCACCTTACCCGCTCCCTAACCCTAAGGTCCCCAACTATCCCATTCCCACACTCACCCTAACCCGGTCCGTTCGCACACTTACCTTAACCCCACCCGTAACCTTTGCACCACAGTGGAGAAAATAGCGAAGCAGCAGAAACAGCCCACCAAATTCTTTCCCTAGGAAAGAATTCGATGTTCTGCAGCTTCGCTATTTTCAGCATTCACTGTTTTGGGTTCGATATTATAACATTTGACGTTTTACTACTTCGATGTTATAATATAAACCCGATGTGAATGCACAGAGGTCTGCCCACTAAACTCAATGGATGCACTTCACACCTTCTCTACATTGATGTTACACAGGTTAAAGTTTACACTTTGCACAGAGCGACAGTCTCATAGATTTAGCTATGTTTTTAAACCTTTTCTCCCACAACCAGCAGCAGGAAACATTTATTACTACTATGGAGGAAAAGTGGATTGGCACTTTCTGTAAAACATATCAGAATACAAAAGTAAGGAAAATATGATGATCAAAACACTTTAAATGATCTCCCAAAAAGCCAGGGACTTTTACTAAACTATAGTATAAACTAATAATTGCCAGATAAACTACGAGATTTAAACATCAAAATAACTCTATGTCCCCCTTTCTTGTCGAGTCCCATTTTTATGGGGTTTTAGCATAGCCACCCCAAAAATTTCTAGGAATGTGTGTTGCTGCCGAACACTTTGTCCAATTGACATCAGTGAAATGGCTTTATTGCTGAAAACCACTTTCAGTGACCAGGTGGTGTTGCCCTTTCTCCAGTGTTATGCAACCATGGAGTTGGTTGTATACATGATGGGGGGGGGGTATAGAGGTGGGGGTACAGGGAGGTCTGTCCCTCTTTAAAAAAAAAAAAAAATTATTAAAGGTCGAGTTTGCTGAAAGTGTCTCAGTGATTTTTTTTTCACTGTTTTGTTCACCTAAATAATGGTGTTCAACAAACAATCGTGAATCCAAATTTCTTGTACTAGCTGCTTTTCTACACGCTCTAGTACAAGATATACTCCCGAAGTAGCTCAATAACCTCATTATGACACCGTTTAAGATACATCGTCCTTGCAATAGTGTGAGTATTATGATATGCTTCAAGTTCGGTGTTACCTATAGCTGCTCGTATCTAATGTTTTGATTTAATTCTACGAAACAATGCCAGATATAATTTGCTCTTAGATGTCCCCTCTGCCTGTTACATCTACTGTTATATTTGTACTTGATACAACTGTTACTGTCCACAACCCCGGCCACTTTTGTTACATAGCTTCATGGACCACCAATTCCCCATAAAGTCTGTAGCCAGTCTGGTTGAGAAGGACAACTTGAGACTAAGTAAGATTCAGTAATATGTGATAAAGTAAAGATTGAGTAATGTGTGATAAACAGCATGAGACAAATTATATAATTCTGTGAGAGAGAAATGTACTGATAAAAGTCCTTGGATATCAAAAACTCACACACAGAAAACAAAGATATCAGGATGATCAGCAGTACACAACACAACTCTCCACACCATTCACACAACACACAATCCCATCATACAACACACGATCCATCATATGCTGAGGTTCTTAAGACCAAATTGCCTAAACCATAAAGACTAAAGACCTCCAAAATATCACACACTCATTAAACACCCTCAACAATACTCCTGGACTACAAAGCCAGCCACCTCACAAAGTACTAGAAGTCCCAAAGTCTTAGATGCCAAACCCTGAAGGCAGATATCTACCCAAACCAATAATCTAGTCATAGGAGACTCCATTATAATGAATACAGGATGTACCTCATACTAGGTTGAGGAAGGAAACGGCAACTGTCAGTTGCTTGTCTAGCACCAGGATCCATCAGATCGACTACACACTCAAGTCCTTGAACCCCAAGTAAAAATTAAATGATTTAATGATACAATAGAAAAACTCAGAGCCTATACTGCCCATTTAAGAGACTTTACCTTATTGTCAATCCTGAAGCAAATATAATGGTCTTAAAACCATTGAACTAAAGCACCCTTAAACAAATCCAAATCAGCAACTCATCTTATACCTATGGGTAGGATGTTCCATAGTCTCCCTGCTCTATGGTACATGAAAGAGCTTTTCAACACATAGCTGACGGTGGGTAAACTAATCATAATGTTGTTCCTTGTGTTGCCACTGTGAGTTAGAAACTGAATACCCAGCACTGCTGCCTGAGCTTCATCATATAGGCATTTCTAAACTAAAATTAAATCAACTCTGAGTAATCTGTAACCAGTCGAAAAGAGGGAAAGATGTTGCAGTCTCTCACAGTAGGATAAATGGCAAAGATCCTGTACCTGTAATGTGAAGATCTTCTGAATGTGCTCAAGCTTATTCAATTAAGAGAGTCTCAATGCCCAAAAAAAGAACTACAACGCTCATTATTGGGTGAATGCTAGATGTTGTTGTTGTGTCTTTTGGCTTTTCCCGGTTAGGGGTCACCACAGCGGAACTCCGGTCCGCTATGTATAAAGTCTAAATCAAGACGTCTGTTACCAATGGAAAAAACACCAAAATGTTTTTAATAAACCCGTAGCATTTCCTAATTAGCAGTTTGATAGGCTCCTCATGTTTCAATGTGGAGTCCACCACTATACCAAAGTCATAGCCATGCTGCTGGATCAGAGGATGTAGTTATCCAGTGCATATGGATGCATGAGGCTATTTGATCCAAAGTGAATCACTATACATTTACTACCATTAAACCTCATTCCCTTGTTTCTTACCCATGTAGTTAAGCTGTCCACAACTATAACCAAGAGAATGGTGATCCTCAGTGCAGCTGACTATGGAACCTGTTTTAATGTAGTTAGCAAACTTGCTGAAACATGCATTTACTGACACTGGGCAGTCCGACATCAAAAAGTCAAAAAAACAAGGGACTCAAACCTATTCTTGAGAAATGCCTTTACCAACAGATTTGTAGTTCAAATAATGTTTAATTCTAATTCTACACTTCCGCTTCATTACCCATATGTGATTAGATGGGTTATGAACTGGTTTCATAGAGGTCTTACACGTGACAAACAAAAACTGCTTGTGGGACTGAGTCACAGTACATGTGGGTGTTAATGACGTGATACATACAGTCTTAACCAAGAACCAATGCTCACCGACATGGAATTTTGTAATAGCATTGCTGATGAGGTCAAAAACAAAAGGGAGAACGTTTTTTACAAAGCTTTATTAAATGATAATGAGTGTTTGTTTGACACTGGTAATAAAATTCAACACATTGGCAATAGGGGATCTATATGTAACAGTATACCTTTATTTATTACTACTTTTAATGACACCTTCGGGGTCATTAGAAACATTATTAAAAAGAATTGGAATTTTATAAATATGGACAACACATTGGGGGACCTTTTTAAAGGGAGTATTACATACATCTTCAGGAAAGATACATCATTTAAGGATTTGTTTGAAAGTCTAAATGTTGAGGTGGAGATGCATTCCAACAAACCTATGGGTAACTTTAAATGTGGAAGGTGTTCGGTATGTAAACATTTGATTAATACTGGTACAACAGCGATAGTAAACAATCACAGGATTAAGATACACCAACATATTAATTGTTTCACATGTAATGTTGTTTTCATTGCAGTATGTCAACAATGTGAGGGTTTTTATGTTGGGAAAACTAGTAGGCATTTGAGGGATAGGATTAAAGAACACATATTAGACATTAAAAATAATAAGTTAACCAATGCCTTAGCTAGACATATACATCAATTTAATAATCACCAGTTTAAGTTTTTTTGGAATATTACATCTGAAAATGGACCAACAAGGTAAAATTACTAAATACAATCTGGACATAATAGAATTAAGGATGCAGATTTTATTGAATGCCCACCAGTACCCTGGGTTAAATGAATATATTAGCATAAAGCCCATTTTATGGCTACATAGTATTAAAGGTAACTAATATGGTTTACGTCAATATTTGTGATCCATTATAGAAATTATAATGTATTATATACACCTTGGTACACATATGTCATATATTTAATAATTTAATAATTTTTTCAACAAATTTACAATTTAATTCAATATTTCAACAATATAATTATTTCAATAATACATTTTAACATCTTAACTTTTTATATTTTAACTTTTTTTAAAACGCTTAAATTATTTAAATTATTCAAAATAAATAATATATATTTACAATCAATTTTAAAAATTTTAAAATGTAAAAACGTATATATATTACATATTTTTAATATATTTGAAATTTATTGAATTTATTGATTACATTGCACAAAATGCATCAATTAGAGATATATACATTTTATCACACTAACATATTACCATTATTGTGTAATAATATATACTTTATACACATTTAAATGATTTTCATACACGGTACCAGTATTAAACAATTTACATTTTACATTTTGTATTCATATTCACTTTCATATATATATATATATATATATATATATATACATTATTTCATTGGGCATTAGTTAGTTACTTACACATTATTATAGAAAAAGTACAGTTTTGTACCATCTTGAACATCTACATTTATGGGGTACAAAACTGTACTATGTTCTTTTCATCCCATTTGCTGCAGTCCTAACACTTGGGTAGAATCCCAAATATCCTTAGTAGCACCCCCCAAAAAAAAAGTGAGTGGCAGCAGCAGCCTAGTGTGGAATGAGGTCTAATCTCTGGAATCTGTTTGCCATGATAGGAATAACAGAAAGCAAATGCAAATCCCAATCCACTTAAATAGTTTTTTTTGACACGGGCTTGCCCCCCTGAGAGCAAAAGCAAAAAGAAACTAATAACTGCTGAGATTGTCTGAACCTCAGAAACATCCAAATCCTTAGCTGCCTATCAAAATCATCCTTGTCCTGTCTGACCTGACCTTCAGAAGTACTTTGGGGAGAGAGAGCAGAGTGGGCATACACATGAAGATTTTTCCAACTGAAAAAAAGAGCATCCACTCCTTTTTTGTGGGGATGAAACCGCTTTGTGCAAAACTTTGGCAGCTGGTGGTTTAGTGGAGAAGCGAATTGCACTACATATGTATATATATATAGGGGTTTTTTTTCATTTACATAAAATCAGAGTTCATGTTTTACATTTGTATATAAAGTTTTGCATTACTTATTAAATGTTTTTAATCCATTGTATGGAGGGAACATAATGTTGTTTTATGTCTTTTTCAACCTTGGTTTCCATTTTAAACAATGTTTCAATTAACCACGTTATATAATTATGTTAATTGATTGGTTAATTAGTTTGGTTACTTAAGAGGCTAGTTCTTTGTTTGTAATTGTGTTCTGAAGAAGTCCGTGGAGACGGACGAAACCTAGGTCGACGCAAGTGTTTCTCTGTGTTTTTGCAAATAAAACCTATCTGGTGCATTCATTGGAGCGTTTATTGGCCCTGCATCATTACATTTTATCTCCTTTGTGGTTGAAGCATCGTTATGGTATAGCACCTCCACTTCGGCTGGGTGCTTTCTCTTCCATTAGTTTTTTGTCAATGACGTGATACATACCTCCGTGGTCAATATGAAGAGAGACATGATGGAGATCTCTGTGTGTCCAAGGCAAGTATAAGCGTAGTGTTGAGCAGCATTCTACCATCACCAAGGATGATACTGCAATACGAGCAAAAAATAAATGATCAACCTCAAAAATTAGCTTAGTTTTTGGTGTCATTCGAAGGGGGTAGAATATCTGCAGCCTGGGGGGCATGATGGACAGACAATGCTGCTTCACCAGGGATGGTCCGCACCTGTCCTCTGTAGGTTTCTGAATACCGGCTAAGACATTCTCCAACTCCCATAATGCCATTCTAGGCCATGCCAATCAGATACACCTACCAGCATAACCATACGAGCAAACAATAATCAATGCAGAGTCCAAACAAAAAACTCCACTCATTACAAGCCCTCCTAACTTTGGTGGAGTTTGACATCTGCATAGTGACCAAGACATGGTTTAATTGGTAGAGAGTACTCAAGCTGTGCAGGATTACAATGCCCTACACACATTCAGACTAGCTACTATGCAGATGGGAAAAAAAAGGTGGAGGTGTTTCAATATTTATCCCAAAGTGTCTTACATCTAGGCTGTTCAAGTAGCATGAAACACTATTAACTTCATGCCAAACTCCCCATCAGTAAAGTCCCTTGCCACATTATAGCCAGTTACAAACTCCATCTATGACCCAAAATCGCTAAAACAGCTACTTTAAAGAACTGGAGTCACTCAGCATCAAACCAAATACCATCTTCGTGGGTGACTTTAACGATTCAACTGCTAAGAACTTCCACCACCACTAATGCGAAAACACAGAGATTCTTGAACTTGGGTTTATACAAATGTTCTGGAACAACTAGTGAGTTGTTAGTTGACTGCTTGACCTTATCCTTAGTAATATGGGCGAGTCATGGTCCACTCCTTGCATATCAATCTTCACTCATGAAGTCAGACCAAACTGTTTTCCTTGAAATCTTGAGATCCCAGCAGCCTGTAGAATCTTTAGAAAATTCTCAATAACCTGGCAAGTTTCAAATCTTCCCCAACTCTGTAATGCTGAAACATATACCACTAACATGTTAGCAACTGAATAGAAGCAGTTGTACCCTGTAGGAACAGCACAGGGCAAACCTCCCTGGTGGAATCACAACAGAAACAAGCTTTACAACAAAAGTAAGAGAATTGTAGCCAAATATCGCAACAGTAACCCACAGCAGACTGGATTCATCATTGTTAAAACAAATAAGCAACTCAGGAGTTTAATTAAAACCACCAAAGCCAAGTCTGAGCAAAGGCAGCCACCCATACAAAAGACAACCCTAAAGCCTTCTTTAGCTACATTCACATACTAAAGAACTCTAAGCAGCAATATGCTGAGCCGATTGTGAACACCATCACCAAACCTAAAGCAGAAGACTTGGCAAACCAAATAACTGATAAATTCAGCTCCATCTTCATGCACAATTTCTCACAAATTCCAGGAACTGCTACCTCCACTATCCTTCACGCAGGACCAATGCCTGAAAGCCCTTTCAAAGGCCAGGAATACTTCATAAATAGGACTGCACAACAGTATCACAGGACATAGCTTAAATAGCAAGATCATCAATTTATCAATGTCCCTAACAACGCTGTTCAACCTCAACAGAGGCTTTATACCAAGCAAATGGAGGACAGCAAAAGTCAGATCCCTGCACAAGGGAGGGTTATTCACTGACCCAGGAAAATACCACCCCATTAGCCTGATCACACCTCATTTGTAAGGCCATGGAAGGAGTTATTGAATTAATAAATAAGGACACGGGGAACCTCCAAAACACTGGACCCATCCCAGTTTGGGTCCAGCAAAGGCGGGTCTTGCTTACTCAACCTAACAGACTTTTTCAAAAAAAAAGTCAAAGCAATGGAGGAAGGCAAGACAGTACACACTGCCTATCTACACCTGGCAAAAGAATTTGACACAATACTTCACTTGAGCATTGTGGAGAAGCTTATTCAGATGGAAATAAACCCTTACTTTGCCTGCTGGATAGCCAAGTGGCTCACAAATAGGACTCAAAAGGTCAAAATAGGGGGCGATTTCATCCCACAGGACCCAATGCTTGGACCTTTCCTGTTTAGCATCTACTTCACTGAAGTAAAGGTAAACCGCCAAGGCTCTCTGGCTTATAAAGTTTGGTGAGGACTAAAACTTAGCAGCAGTCACAGATTCCCCAAATGATGCTGCCATTCTAAAGGAAGGCTTGTACCAAACAAATAACTGGTACCAGAGCCATGAACTAAAACTGAATGCCAAAAAGTGCATTATTGTATCTTGAAAAATCCACTAGCCTGGGGAAATTACCACACACTGGCAATATGCCCCTAAGAGTTGACCCAGTAGTTCAGAATTTGAAAGCATATGTGGGCTGTGACCTAACATTGACAAACATGTCCACAACGGTTAAGAACTTCCTTCTATATCATGCAGTTTATAAGCAAAGGGATAGCTTCCAGGTGTTAAGGATTTCACAATCGCCCATTATTTAGCTCTTATCAAGCCAATCACCAAGTATAATCCCTTCTTTGGCACGTACCTGGCCAGGCATATGCAACAACTCTAATGCCCACAGAGGTTCCTCAGAAAGAGGAATACAGGGCCTAAAGCGTACTTCTTACACAGACCACCTTAAAGCATTGTTACTTCAATCAGTATCTTACAGACTGTTAAGGGGGGACCTGCGCTGCTCTTACAAGGCATCCTCTGGCCCAATACTGATGGACCTACTGCACATCCTCAAGTCAAATGGCATCAAAAATACCTGTTCCAGGGACTTAAACCTCTTCTGCAACTTAAACAGCACGGTTTGGTGTGACAGGTACATCTCTAAGAGCTTACCACTCCTCAGGAACAAACTCCCCATCCATACAAAGCAAAGATCTTCCCTGTCCCTAAGCAAAAGTAACCTGGATCTACAGATGCGAATATGGACATTTACCCCAGGACTGCCCGCTGTACTACTTATGGACAAAGGCAGCACCTAAATCCTCTTTGTTCAATATGGACTCTATAAATAATCAACAGTATTACCTTAGAGGTAATCACGCTCACCCAGAACTAATCACTCTCCTATGGGTAGTATCTAAACACAGGCCTAAGAACTGGGTACAGGTAATTTGAACAAAAAAGGATAATCTGCTAGGTTTAAAAGACTTTTGGCCTAGTACTTGTCTATGAACCTATAAATGAAAACGAATGCCTAATGTCTTCCATTTCTGTTTCACAAAAATATATCCCTACTATTTTTACTTTTTCACCCAACCACAAGTTTTACCTCTTGACCAACCTACATATCCTAAATTCTCTTCCATTTCCAGCAGTAATACTTGTATCCATATCTGGTTCAAACACACCAAAATCTAGTCATCTGCATAAATCAGTGCCACTGGTTATCTAACATCTTCTGTCATTTCCCATTTAACGTATTTTAATTTGTATTCTCTTCCATTACTACATTCAACACTAAAGGAAAAGTAATGCCACTGACCGAGCATACCGGTCTCAGTCCCTTATTGTAAGCGACTCCATTATTTATCCACTTGCACTTATTAGAGTCTGTACATATCAAGATTAGAAGGGTGATGAACATATTACCTTCTCACCTATACCATACTCTTCCAGTGTATTCCACAATGACTATACACGACATGCTATATAAACCTTACCATCCATTTCTCTCCAACAAAAGAATCGATCACTCTTTACTAGCAGTAACTACATTTTCTTCACCTCTTTTCTTCCTTACTTCAGATAACCCCCTCCTACAAAACCTTTTTATCACCATGAAAATCTTTCTTGTACAATCTTTTTAGTACTATATGATATGATAAATGTAAAAGCTACTGGCCCTCCAATTATGAAAATTACCATTTTCACCCATTTTCCTTACAAACTTTATAATTATCTGTGCCAATTGGTCTCTCATTTCTTTCCCCAACCAGTCAGCACATGCACAAAATACTTTTACCATCTTTCAATCCACTTCTTTAAAAAAACTGAACCATATCCTATCACACCCTGGTACTATATATTTTTCAGCATTTCATGTAATTCCTGCACTTTTTACTACACAACATATTTTGCACTACTGTTAAAGATTTAACATCCCACCTCCAACCACTTTCATCTTTTCAACCATGCGTTTCTACTTCTTCCATAATTGCTTCAGTTTTTGCTTTATTCTATCCTCAACACCTAAATAATAAATCAAAACTTCTTCACTTCTTACTTTTTACCCAAAAAAGGACATCTTTCTATTTTTCCCCTCCCATAAATACTTGTGGTATGCAATCATATTTGTATCCATTCCTTGCACACAGCTCTTTTTTTCTTTACCAATTCATCCAACACTTTGCATCTTCACAGCTCTCTCATATTCTTACAGAAAGAAAAAATCCATATTAAAAGATGACTTATAATTTCCTTTTCCATCCCTAAATTAAATTGTTTTGCACTTTTTGTAAACACCATCCACCATTCCTTCCACAAATAACAGAACTCCATCACACCAGTATGTACAAAACAAAGTTATTTTTTCATTTGCTTCATGTCTTCTATTTCACTAAACCTTCCTGTACGCCTTTTAGGACCAATCGCCATCTCATTAAACGTCTATACTTTGTCCACCCATAGGTTACCTGGAATTAGCATCTTGATGCAAGTTCACAAGTGTTGTAAAAGGATCTAATCCCCTGGCCATAGAAAACACAGAAAAATCAGTCCATTTAGTATTGCAAGCTTTTCTAATACAAGGCCTCTTGACAGAGGTTAAACAGCTGGTCCACACTGTCAGTAAGATGTGCTCCCAGTGATTATCAGGAGCCCAAGAACCATGTGATCAACCAAAAGGACTGACAGTTTGGGTGATGCTTGCCAGAAGGGGGAAAAAGGAAGCAATTGGAAGTCTCAGAAGGAGAGGCTACTACGGGAGAAGAGGTCATGGCACAGGAAACCACAGCTGTTGGGGCCAGAACTTAGCTATCAGACAATGCAAGCAGATCACTAAGAAGAACCAAACTTCCAAAAACAAATGTGGCAAAATGCAAACAATCAACAAAAGTAAGTTGAAAGCATGACTCGCACTATGCTTTTGGAAACAGACTACAAACCAAAATGAAAAATGCCTAACTATGGCCCTCTACAGCCAATGAGACTAAATAAATATAATCAGAAACGGGGGGTGGGGGGTGTACAGGCCAAGAAGAGACAAAGAACTGCTTGACTGGAACAAATTTTAAGTAGAAAACTTGGAACATGACATGCAACACGAGAGAACAGGATCAGAACAAAAAATTGTAGAATTTAAGATTAACTACCAAGAACCACCCCAAAAAGGCACAAACTGCGAAGCTGACGTATATGCTATTTTTATTCAGTCTTTTACTCACATGTTTTATCCATTTCAGTCTCATATGGCAGACAATAAACCCTCAGTGGTCACCAGACCACTGCAGGGCCTACATACATACATACCCACACCAAACATACATTTTGTCTGATTGTCTTAAATCTTTTCATGCATAACAGACTTGCTTCTGCTGAACCAAATAAAAGAAATCACTGTCAGAAACTGAAAGCCATGTTCTTACCTTTCCATGCAGTACCAATATTCTTGCTTCACAGTGAGCAATTTAACTTGTTTTATTCCAAAATGATCTACTGGAGGCAGCCATACTGATGTGGTTTTTTTTCACCTAAGCTGTCCCCTTCTCACATTGCATTTTGACTGCCCAGAAGTTGACCTTTTTTCCATGCAAGTCCCCATCCTTTATGTTATTTGGTCTGCTCCCTCAAAATGGGAATATACAAAATTAAAGCTTATTTTCTGAACTGCCTGAGACACATTTTTCAATGACTCTCTGACTTGCAAGCTTTGCCATCTTCTGATCACTATTAATTGTCCCTTTCTTTCCGCAAGTACAAACAGTGTTCAGATTAATTGATTTTGTAACAGCTAAATCATTCATTTCCTCATGATTATCACCCAAAAGTGACACGTTTCAGGTTATTCAGGACTCTGGAATGCATGTAATGTGTGTGTCTGTATGTCTTGCAATGGACAAACAGACATAACAGCAAAACTTCTGGCCTGTGTCTGTGTATGTATTTATGCGCACATGTGTGCTGTGATGGACTGACGGAAGACAATTAAAAAGCTGTTTGGGCCAGCACTAGTAAAAGACAAGGTTTCTTCAACCTTGCTACATGAATCTTTGGGTCTATATTAAAACACCGAACGTTCAGAATTTCGAGTGTTCTAATATTGACCCGTTTTCAGCGAATGCTGAAAATATCGGAGAAACAGAAAATCTAATTTTTTCCTAGAGAAAGAATTCAGTTGTCCGTTTCTGTTGCTTCGGTATTTTCAGCACTGTGGTGGAAAGTTACGGGTTGGGTTCAGGTAAGTGTGCAATTGTGTGGACGTGAGGGTTAGGGTAAGTGGATAGTTTGTGGTGTATGTATAGTTTAGTGAAGGGTTACGTGTATGTGTGTGGATTGCTGTTTGTTTGGTGTGTTTGTGTTGTATGTGTTTTGGAACAGCAAATTTTTTCCCTAGGAAAAAATTTGCTTTTCTGAATGCTCGATGTTTTAAATTTTCGATTCATAGGGTTCGATATTACAACACTCGAAATTTTGAATGTTCGGTGTTCTAATATAGACCCGAATCTTTCCTAGGCCAAACATTTGCAGTGTAATGTGAACTAAGATACAAACAGAAGGACAAAGCCCTGAAGAAGGTAACTTGAAATTAAATGTACAGCTCAGAAGGTGTACACTGAGGAAGCTGCCACACAAAGTGAGAACCAGCCATGTTTTATTAATATCTGGCAATATAGTCACTTTGAAGGGAAAAAGAAACACTCTACAAGATGAGGAAAACGTGTAGCTTCTGTTTAAAGTAAATAGTTTGATTCTGACACTTCCCTTCTCTAAAAGGCTGCAATGAACTTCCAAATGGCTAGCAGCTCTTACCCACAGGTAAGTGTGCCCTGTCCACAACCTTTCTGCGCAAAAGAGTGCTTAAGTTCTGCAGAACACATTTAATCGCCTCTAGATATATAACAGAAGACTAAAAGAAGGGATACCATAAAAAAGGATTCTGTTGGGACAAAAAATGTTCACATTGATAAAATCTACAATGGAGCAAAAAAATTCAAAATAGGCAGCAAAAAGAATCTAAAACAGTACCAGAGTCTTGTGGCATGGAGAGACCTCACTAAGGGCTCTTATACAGAAGTCATTACACCCCATTCCTTGCATAATGTTTCCAGCAGGGTGATAAGATAGGAATGGGTGGATAAAAGAAAAGTAATAGAGAGCCTTTACTCATGACCTGGCCAGCGTGAGGGTGAGTGCCCAGCTTGTTTAACTCTCACCTAGACCACCTGTACTCTGAGATTGCCGTTCTGAACTGTTTGGAAGTTTCTAGAAGGCCAGTGCTTGCTTAGGCTGAAGGGAAGTCTCTGTGTTCACCAGTGGGAGTGGTTAACACTGAACAGCCTGCCTGTCTTTGGAGGAGTGGTTACTACCTAGAAGCTGTAGTTTTATTGGCCATTTTGGGTCAATTCTAAACTCCTTGATCTCTCTCTCTTAAAACCCTACAATTCTCTTTTTGGTTTTGTACACTGAGCAGCGTCGGGCAGCGCCGCCTAAACAGGTTTAAACTATTCCAGGCTCCACAAAGTCTGCTCTTCACTTTTTCCCTTAGAACTGTTCAAACTCTCAAAGTAATCACTCTATTCTCTTTCTAAAGCCCTGCACTTGCTCAGCTCTTATAAGGAAACACTAACTAACTAAAGCACTACACCCTCCTTGACTTCTCATAAGTATTAGGCTCCTGACTGGTCCTTCCTGATCAAGTGAAAAATCAGTTCCCGTCCCTAATCTGATCAGTAAAAAAACAGTTCCCTATACTAATCTGTTATGTCCAAGGGTCAGTTTCAAGGTTACTCTCCAGTCCAGCTGGTGAATCTGGGAATTTTGAGGCAATGTTACAATTGCCTTATGTACACAGACAACCCTCTCCTCCTTCCAACAAACTCTAATACATGTGAGAGATGCAGTTATACAGCCAAACTGGAGGCAGAGCTCTCTCAACCCAAGCCTGGCACAGTCAGTCAGGAGGAAAAGGTAACCACCCACACCACAAATCCAGTCTCATATAGACCTATTGCATCTGCATACCAAACACATAAACACACAAAAACATACTTGGAGGCTCTACATAAAAATCTGCCTAAACAGCAAAGACCTCCTAAGCAGATATCCAAGCAACAGCCACCCCTCAACAATACCCACGAATCACATATCTCATAAAATCAGTGTGCCTCACAGTCACAGCCCTTAAGCCCAAACAACACACCAAATACACTTGTTATAGGGGACTCTATTGTCTGGCACACTGATGTCCCGCTCACCAGACTGAACAAGGAGAAGGTCACTGTAAGCTGCCTGTCTGGTGCCAGGATCTGCCACATAATGCAAGCACTCAGGTCACTCCAAAGCAAGTACAAGTATGACTCTGTCATTGCCCATGCTGGTGTGAATGACCTGAGTCGTACCTCCCTGGACTACATGAAAAGAGACATAGAGGAGCTCTCTGACCATGTAGCCCAGGCTGGTATGACCCTGACCTTGAGCAGCATTTTGCCCTCACCAAGAATGATGCCACAGTATAAAGACAAAATGATCAGTTTCAAAAATTGGCTAAAGTATTGGTGTCATTCAAAGGGGATCCAGTGTCTGTCAGCCTGGGATGACATGCTCGACAAGCCACGTTGCTTCGCTAGGGACGGCTTGCACCTGTCACCCTTAGGCTTTCGTATACTGGCCAAGGCTTTTGCCACCCCCATAGTGCCTTTTTTAGGCAAGGCTCAAAGGACAAACCCACCTCCATAGACAACCCAAGGATAAAAAAAGGTAATGCTACTCAATGCCAGAAGTCTAAACCTCAAGATGTACGCACTCAAGGCTCTCCACAGTATAGAGAAAATTGATGTCTGTGCAGTAACAGAAACCTGGTTCAAGGCTCCTGAGAGCAACCCAGCACTACCAGGTTATAACTCATACCACACGTTTTGGCCCCAAAACTCGGACCGAAGCACAAAAGGAGGGGGAGTATCTATATTCAAAGATACCTACACCTCCAGATTAGTGGCACTGCACAAAGCATCGGAAACAATCTATGTGCAACTAACAGCGGGCAAAACTGCCTTTCAGTTTGTAGCCTGCTACAGAACACCCTCCCTATTACAGGAACCCCACTTGGCATTCCTGAGAACACTGGAGAATATGAAGGTCTCTCCAAACACTATGTTATTGGGTGACTTCAACTACCCAAACATTGACTGGGAAAACTACTCAAGCCCAAACACCCTCGCCCAACGGTTCCTTGAATTTATAAACTCTAATGCAATGGAACAACTGGTCACCACTCCCACAAGAGGGAACATATTGGACCTGGTCATCACAACATGGGGACTATGTTCCACACCAGAGGTAAACCCCTCATTGGTAAGATCAGACCATAAACAAATTTCCCTGGATATCCATATCCCGTCCCCACCCCCAGCCAAGGAAATCACTGTAAAGAATTTCTCAAAAGCCAACTTTGCACTTCTCAAGACTGAGGTGGAATCCTTCAAAGCCCCTGGGCCAGAGGATAATACAGCCCAATCCGCAGAATCCTTTACAAATGCATTCTATGAGCACCTGCAGGAATGCATGCATCATGCTATCCCAAATAAAACCAAGACTCACTCCTCCAAAAACAGGAGACCGGTCTGGTAGACCCCGGCCATAAATAAGCTATACAATAGAAGGAGGAAGCTACTACATGACAGAGCAAAATCCCAAAAAGGGAAGGCATCTCTGATCAGTATTAGCAAGAAACTTCGATCCCTCATAAAATCATCAAAAGCCAGTTTCGAAAGAAAAATTGCCCTAGACACTAAAGATAATCACAAGGCCTTCTTTAGTTATGTCAGGAACATGGGCAGAAACTCCCAGATATGCTCTGAATTGTTGCATAACGGTACAAAATATGCCGAACCTACAGACATAGCCAACATCCTGGCAGACAGATTCAGCACAAACTTCTCCCCCCCCCCCCCAAAGGAGCAAATGCCTATCCCAACTGAACGTAACCTCCCTGACATCACAGATGCACAGGTGAAAGTTGCCCTCTCCAAAGCAAAAAACACAGCATCTATGGGACCGGACGGTGTCCCAGGCTGTGTCTTACATGAGCTCCAAGAAGAACTGAACCCTCACATTAAGTCACTGTTCAAACTTAGCCTTACTACAGGATATGTACCCAAAGAATGGTGTACAGCTACAGTGGTCCCACTCCACAAAGGTGGTGCCACAACAGACCCCGGAAACTATCGCCCCATAAGCCTGACTAGTCTGGTCTGTAAAGCTATGGAGAGTATTATCATGGAACTCATAAACAAAGACATTGAGAGCCTCCAGACACTGGACCCTACCCAATTCGGCTTTGTTAAGGGCAGATCTAGCCTCTTAAACCTAGTTGATTTCTTTGAAACAGTTACCAAAGCCATAGATGAGGGCAAGGTAGTCCACACAGCCTACCTGGACCTCGCAAAAGCCTTCGACACAATACCCCACTCGGGCATCATAAATAAGCTTACCAGCTTAAATATCAACCCCTATATCACAAGATGGGTTGCAAACTGGCTCAGAGATAGAACCCACATGGTCAGAATCGCAGGTGCCATGTCCGAATCCAAACCAGTTGCAAGTGGCATCCCACAGGGCTCAGTACTGGGACCTCTCTTGTTCGGTATATACTTCTCTGAGGTTCAGGCTAACACGGGGGGATTATGGCTGACAAAGTTCGCAGATGACTGCAAACTGGGGGCCATAATTGAATCTCCAGCTGACACAAGCATCCTCCAAAAGGGTCTCACAGAGACGGATGCTTGGTGCCAGAGCCACGGCCTCAAGCTAAATGCTAAAAAGTGCATAGTCATCCCCTTTGGGAAAAACAAGGTGCCCACAAATTACCACATAGGTGGTAATCCATCAAGTACGGAAGAAGTAATTAGAGATTTGGGGACCAACATAGATAGTAATCTCTCCTTTGATAATCACGTTGCCAAAGTGGTTAGAAAGACCTTCTATATAGCCCATCTTATCATGAAAGGGTTCACATCCAGATCAAGAGAGGTCATTGTGCCCCTCTACTCCTCACTCATCAGGCCCATAATTGAATACAATGCCCCTTTTGGGATGTACCTTACCCGACACCTGCAGCAACTGGAGAGACCCCAAAAGTACCTCACCAAGAGGATCATGGGCTACACACAGATGTCCTATGCAGCGCGACTAAAGAAACTCCAGCTCTACTCAGTTGCTTACTGCCTACTCAGAGGCGATCTATGCCTGACATACAAAGCCATGTCAAACCCAGAATTAATGGACATGTTCCACCTCAAAAAATCCAAGTCCCTTAGAGCTACACGCTCCAGGGACCTAAACCTCAGCACAAAAATAAATAGGACATGCTGGAGGGACAGATTCATTTCCCAGAGGCTCCCCTCACTCTGGAATAGAATCCCAATTCATGTTAGACATAGCCCCTCGCTGACCCTCTTCAAGCGAAATCTGGATGCGTGGATGGGAAATCGCAAATTCACCCCTGGGATCTCTTCTGTGTCCCTGTTAGACAGAGGCACAGTAAACTAATCTTAAAAGGGTACCTTTTGTGACCTACTTTACAGAGGCACAGTAGGCTAATCTAATAGGGAGGCGAAAGCCAAATACACTCTGGCTAGGCTTACAAATGCCCTAGGGCAGATAGTCTAGTATCTACCTATGAACCTATGACCTCTAATGCCCATCCCTCACGGATTATAAACAAAGCAGATGGAGACATGGAGGAAGAATCTTCCTCCAATCATCTCAGAGTACAGGTGGTCTAGGTGAGTGTTAAACAAGCTGGGCACCCACCCTCACGCTGGCCAGAGCCTCCCTAGAAATAATAAGGACCACCACCTACTGGGGCAGTAAACTTACTGATTTCACACTGGGGAAGAATGTTGGCACTCTTGGTTTTACCAGCACAAAAGTCTCTCCTGTCTTGTGTACTCTGTAGCAAAAAGAACCGTATATATGATGAAACTTCACTTGTACAGCTGAAACAAAGTGTACATTCTCTCTATCATACCCTTCACATATTCACCATTTTCAGGACCTAATAAACAACAATGCACCCTTGAATGAAAAGGGAATATTTTGCTGTGTGAGCCCAACAAACATGACAGGTACAGCCAGGAATACTTTAGCTCCCCTAACTGCAGCACTATATGTCAAGTGAACCATCAGGATCCATCCATCCACAACTCCTTTTCCAATTTTGACACATGGGATTGGGGTGTAACTTTAATAGTAACAACCATCAAGAGCAGAGGTTTACACCGCCGGGTGGCTAGCCCTGCCATGGTAGTTCTTCCACACCACACAACTGCATGTACACTCGTATCTATGGCCAATTTAGAGTGTTCAATCCACCTACTGCATGTCTTTGGATAGTGGGAGGAAACCGAAGCATCAGGAGAAAACCCACACAGATACAGGGAGGACATGCAGACTCCACACAGAAGGTACCCCAGCCAAGAATCGAACCAGGGCACCTCTTGCTGTAAGGCAATAACACTACCTGCTGTGCCACTGTGATGTCCACAGTAAAAGCCACAGAGATCTGACTTTTGCAAGCATTCCTGAAGCAAACCATAGCCTGGACTTCTTACATGAAGGATTAGGTGCTACTGCCTGAGGAGCAGGTTCATCTTTAAGAAAACTGCAGAGATGATGTTCAATAAGGAAGTATCTGCCCACAGGGAACATTCCTTATGGTGCTGGAAAATTCAGTATTTTCTTGGAATGAGGCCACAATTTCTAACTGTTCCCTTTTCTAACTTCTCCAAGTATTTTGGGTTTCTAATACTGACAGAAATTAAGCCTGTTCCTGAGACAATGTACAATTAAAGTTCATGAAAACCGTATTGCTTCAGTCTTTGGTGTTTGCCAAGTGTGCTCTTCTTCAGCACCAGCAATATACCCAAAATAGTCAGCTTCAAACACTGTTTCACTTAAACTGGTGTTGGAAGAAGAGACTTCCTATGAAACGGAGAAGTCATGAAATTGTTTCTCCAAACATCTTCTCTGATACCACATTTTCTATTTTTTTCCTGGAGATGCTGTTATGTTGTTAAATTAGACCAACATCAGCTTATCTCTCAACTTCTGACAGCAAGAATTCTTGACAAAACAAAAAGTAAAATGGAGGGGGAAGAGTCCCAAAATGAGGGACAGATGTTAAACATTGTTCTTATAAATTTAAAATAATAGGTTTTGCATTAGATATCAAGTCTGAAAACCAACCATTCAACATTTAGTGACTGCAATACTAAACAATGTGCCAGAAATCCACAAATTTTCTGAGGAACAAACCAAAAATATGAGCCAGAAATCTGGACATTGTGCACACATCTTGACAGCTGAGAGATACGAACATCAGACAAGAAGACCTAACAAGAAGGCATATCAAATAACTCTTAATTATTTGTGAAATTGGGTGAATCTGCTCATCAAAGCCATAACTAAAAATGTCTGGATCGACGCCCAACTAAAAGTCTAATGAAAAAGAATGGTAAACATTGAAGGTAGAAATTTTCCTGACTAAAGGAAAGTAACAGTCCTCAACAATAAAAAAACACAAGTTGTCATCTCACAAAGCAAGATTTTGCCTCAAAATCATCAGCAATAGCTAAAAGAAACCAGAGGCTGTTTTCAGCACCATTGAAGAATGTTTAGCTAGTCTATATTAGTGGTTCTCCTTGAGCGGTGCCATTTTGAAAGTTATCTTTTGGACTGATTGTGGTGAGGAAGCTTCCCCAGACCCTTTTCAGTGTGCACACCTGCAAGTAAGTGCCTGCAAGTGTTTAAGCTCTTCTCAAATGTTTGTGGTGCACCTGGTTTAACAGGCATGATTATGGTTTTCCAACTGAAGTACTTTGCTAACATTATGTAGTCTAGGACGTAGTGATGGTTTTTACTACATAAACTGTTTACTGTTACATATGCTGTTATGCTCACAATAGTCTAAAGGACTAACTGAAGCGGTGACTGCTTTTACTACATAAACTGTTTGCTGTTAAATATGCTGTTATGCTTACAAGGAATCTGGCTGGAGACTTGTGTTATGTGATGCATACAACTACAGTAAACAAGTGCTACATTCTCCATACTTTCCCTACCTCTGAGCTTAGCTACCTAACCACTGATTGTCTTACCTTTTTCCCTCTCCTTGGCTCTACCCACTCTGTTCACCCTGTGGGCTCACTCCGCTCCCCTACCCCCAATTCCCACCCACCCCAGTGCTCCTACACCTATTCTAGCCATAAGTACCCTCCCCCTGTCTCACCCAATCCACTCATCTCCTCACTATCTCTTCCCCTCCCATCTTTCAATACTCTCTCACCCCTCCCCCATCCCTAATCCTTAAAGCTCTAGATACACTTCCATACTCCTCCCTCCTACACTGTCACCAATAATCCTATTACATCTTCAACACCTAACCCCCAACTATTCCAAACCACACCACGTCTCATCAAACCATTCTCATCCTTTGACTTAGCCTACTACTCTTAATACCTCTATACCATGGTACCTCCTATTCCTCTTACAAACTACCCCCTTCTTTCCTATCCCCTCTTCACACCACCATCACCCCTAACAGACATCACAACTCTGCCACATCTCATTTCCACAATACATCCTTCTCCCTAGTGCTTCCAAAGCAACTTCTCTGCTTTAAACTAAAACTCCTATCCTCCTCAATGAAAAGTACAGTTGTGTACACTTACCATAAATGTAGATGTTAGAGTGTATTCACTGTTACAGTCATTACATTTGGGTAATCCTGCTGCCAGGTTGCCCTCAGTCTGCCTGAATTCCAAAGTCTTGGGTCCTGCGTCAGCTGTCATCGCCCCTTCCCTGACGTCAGGGGTATAAAAGAAGCAGCCAACGACATTTTCTTTAGTTTTTCTTGCCCCAGATGTCAGGTGCCCCCTAAAAGGGTAGCCAAAATTTAAATGTATACATAAAATTACATGCAGCAATATAAACTTTACCTTCATCCACAAACAAATACACCACATAGGTTCCATCAGAAGAAAATGGGGGGATGGCGGTTGGGTAACCTGGACTGCAACAGTGAATACATTTGAACTTATACACTTGTAATAGGTGACTCTATCGTCAGGCACACTAACGTCCCGCTCACCAGGCTGAACAAGGAGAGGGTCACGGTGAGCAGCCTGTCGGGCGCTACGATCCGCCACATAACACAAGCACTCAGGTCACTCCAAGGCAAGTACAAATATGACTCAGTCATTGTCCATGCTGGTGTGAATGACCTGAGACGTACCTCCCTGGACTACATGAAAAGAGACATAAAGGAGCTCTCTGAGCATGTAGCCCAGGCCGGTATGACCCTGACCTTGAGTAGCATCTTACCCTCACCAAGAATGATGCCACAATATGAAGACAAGATGATCAATTTCAACAATTGGCTTAAGTACTGCTGTCATTCAAAGGGGATCTAATGCCTGTCAGCTTGGGATGATATGCTCGACAGGCCATGATGCTTCGCTATGGACGGCTTGCACCAGTCACCCCTGGGCTTTCAGATATTGGCAAAGGCTCTTGCTACCCCCATAATGCCTTTTTTAGGCAAGGCTCAAAAGACAAACCCACCTCCATAGGTATCACAAGGGATAAGAAACTAAGAATAATGCTACTCAACACCAGAAGTCTAAACCTCAAGATGCATGCACTTGAAACTCTCCTTAGCATGGAGAACATCAATATCTGTGCAGTAACAGAAACCTGGTTCAGGGCTCCCGAAAGCACCCCAGCACTACCAGGTTATACCTCATACCATGCTTTTCGGCCCCAAAACTTGGACCGAACCACAAAAGGAGGGGGAGTATCAATATTCATCAAAGATACCCACACCTCCAGGTTGGTGGCAAAGCACGAAGCATCAGAGACTATCCATGTGCAACTAACAGTGGGTAAAACTGCCTTCCAGTTTATAGCCTGCTATAGACCACCCTCCCAAACCCAGGAACCCCACTCGGCCTTCCTGAGAACACTGGAAAATATGAAGGTCTCTCCAAATACCATTATATTGGGCGACTTCAACTACCCAAACATAGACTGGGAGCATTACTCTAGCTTCAACACCCTAGCCCAAAGGTTCCTAGAATTTATAAACTCAAATACTATGGAACAACTTGTTACCACTCCCACAAGAGGGGAAAACATACTGGACCTGATCATCACCAACATGGGGACTCTATGCTCCAGACCAGAAGTGTATCCTCACTGGTAAGATCAGACCATAAACTAATCTCACTGGATATTCACATCCCGACCCCACCCCCTGCCCAGAAAACCACAGTGAAAAACTTCTCTAAAGCAAATTTCACATTCCTCAAAACAGAGGTGGAATCCTTCAAAGCCCCCGGGCCTGTGGAAAATACGGCCCAGACCGCAGAATCCTTTATAAACGCATTCTATGAACACCTTCAGGAATGCATGGATCATGCGATCCCAAATAAAACCAAGACCCAATCCTCCAAAGGCAGACGTCCTGTCTGGTGGACCCCAGCCATAAACAAACTATACAATAGAAGGAGGAAGCTACTAAATGATAAGAGCAAAATCCCAAAAAGGGAAGGCATCACTGATCAGTATTAGCAAAAAACTACGGGCACTCATAAAATCATCTAAGGCCAGCTTCGAGAGAAAAATTGCACAGGACACTAAGGATAATCACAAGGCTTTCTTTAGTTATGTTAGGAACCTGGGTGGTAATTCCCAGATATGCTCAGAATTAGTCCAAAATGACAAAAAATACACTGAACCCACAGACATTGCCAACATCCTAGCTGACAGGTTCAGCGCAAACTTCTCCCCCCACCAAAAGGGCAAATATCTATCCCAGCAGAGTGCTGCCCCCCTGACATCTCAGATGCTCAGGTAAGAGCCGCTCTCCAAAGCAAAAACACAGCATCAATGGGACCAGACGGTGTCCTGGGCTGCGTCCTACATGAACTCCAAGAAGAGCTAAACCCAAACATAAAACTACTGTTCAATCTCAGCCTCACTACAGGATATGTGCCCAAAGAGTGGCGTACAGCAACAGTGGTCCCTCTCCATAAAGGTGGTGCCTCAATGGATCCTGGAAACCATCGCCCCATAAGCCTGACTAGCTTGGTCTGCAAAGCTATGGAAAGGATCATCATGGACCTCATAAATAAAGATATTGGGGACCTACAAACACTGGATCCTACCCAGTTCGGCTTTGTTAAGGGCAGATCGCCTCTTAAACTTGGTTGATTTCTTTGAAACAGTCACCAAGGCCATTGACGAGGGGAAGGTGGTCCACACAGCCTACCTGGACCTCGCAAAAGCCTTCGATACAATACCCCACTCGGGCATTATAGATAAGCTCACCAGCTTAAACATAAACCCCTATGTCACTAGATGGACTGCAAACTGGCTCAAGGACAGAACCCACATGGTTAGAATTGCTGGAGCCATGTCGGACTCCAAACCAGTTACAAGTGGTGTCCCACAAGGCTCAGTCCTGGGACCTCTCTTGTTCGGTATATATTTCTCGGAGGTACAGGCCAACACGGAAGGACTGTGGCTGACCAAGTTCACAGATGACTGCAAACTGGGCGCCATAATCGACTCTCCAGCCGACACAAGCATCCTCCAAAAGGGCCTCATAGAAACAGACAACTGGTGACAGAGCCATGGCCTCAAGCTAAATGCCAAAATGAGTATAGTCATCCCCTTTGGCAAAAACAAAGTGCCCACAAATTACCACATAGGTGGTAATCCATTAAGTACAGAAGTAATTAGGGACCTGGGGACCCAAGTTGATAGCAATCTCTCATTTGACAACCACATGGCCAAAGTGGTTAGAAAAACATTTTATATAGCCCACCTAATCATGAAGGGATTCACATCTAGATCAGGGGAGGTCATCGTGCCTCTTTACTCATCCCTCATCAGGCCCATAATTGAGTACAATGCCCCTTTTGGGATGTACCTTACCAGACACCTGCAGCAACTGGAAAGACCCCAAAAGTACCTCACCAAGAGGATCAAAGGGCTCAAACAGATGCCATATGCTGCCCGGTTAAAGAAACTCCAGCTCTACTCAGTGGTATACCGCCTGTTCATAGGCGATCTGTGCCCGACGTATAAAGCCATGTCCAACCCGGAATTAATGGACATGCTGCACCTTAGAAAATCCAAATCCCATCGAGCTATGCGCTCGAGAGACTTGTACCTCAGCACTGAAATAAATAGGACATGCTGGAGGGACAGATTCATAACCCAGAGGCTCCCTTCACTCTGGAATAAAATCCCAGTCCAGGTTAGGCAGAGTCCCTCATTGACTCTCTTCAAGAGGAATCTTGATGAGTGGATGGGAGATCGTAGGTTTACCCTGGGTATCACTTCTGTGTCACTGTTAGACAGAGGCACAGTATACTAACCTCGAAAAAGGGCATAGCAAAATATATTTAAAATGGGTGGCGAAAGCCAAACACATTCTGGCTAGGCTTATAAATGCCCTAGGGCAGATAGCCTAGTATGAACCTATGAACATCTGCATTTATGGTAAGTGTACACAACTGTACTATGTTCTTTGTGTTTCACTGTTGCAGTCATTACATTTGGGTAGATTCACAAAGCTATGGTTGGGAAGCTGGAGCTAAACTGCATTAGAAGCGGCTATGAGACCTTGCAGAACTGCAGTGGCAAAGCCTGCCCTGGATTTAGAGTAGAGTGGCAGATGATAGTGCTTTGTAAAGGTGTGCACTGAACTCCCAAGTAGCTGCCTCTAAAATCTCTTTAGTTGGTACTCCTCTGAGAAAAGCTGCTGAAGTGGCTGCAGCTCTGGTGGAATGTGGCCTAATGCCCTTAGGCATTGGCTTGCCATGGTATAAGTAGCAGAAATGAATGCAGTGGCCTATCCACTTTGAAATAGTCAGCTTTGAGATAGCCTTTCCTTGTGATCCTGCAACATATGCCACTACTAATTGCTCTGTCTTTCTGAAAACTTTGGTTCTATCCAAGTAGAATCTAAGCTGTCTGTGTATTTCCAAATAATGCAGAATTTTTCCCCCTTGTTCTGTGGATTTGGATAAAAATTTGGCAGATGAATGGTTTGGTTAAGAGCCACACTGGACACTACTTTAGGCATAAATGTTGGGTTTGTCCACAGGGAGACCCTGTCCGGATAAAAAATGATGAAAGGTTCCACAGCCATGAGTGCCTGTAGCTCTGAAACTCATCTTGCAGAAGTTATTGCTAGGAGCAGAGCTGTTTTCCAGGATAAAAACTTTATATCAGCAGTAGCAGCTGGCTCAAAAGGAGGCAAGGTGAGTTTTTCCAAGACATAGTTGAGGTCCCATGCAGGCATTGGTGATCTACTTGGAGGCCTTAAATTTTTGGCTCCTCTGAGGTACTGTTTTAATAAGGGATGAGAAAAGATTGGTGGATCTATATTGTAATGAGCCGAAATGGCAGAGGCATGAATTTTAATAGATGAGAAAGATAGGCCTTTGTCCAGCATCTCAGTTAAGTATTGTAAAATCTGAGGAATATTTGGCACAGCTGTTTCTGTTCCTTGTGCCTGGTTCCAAGCACAGAATCTCTTCCATTTTCCAGCATAAGATTTTCTAGTACTAGGCCTTCTGGCTTCCAAAATGACATCCATCACAGCTTTGCTGAGAGGTGTGTTTTGTATGACTACATTATCCGCCATGCTGCCAGGTTTAAAGTCCTGAGTTGGCTGTGCAGGATCTGATTGTTTTGCTGGGACAGTAGATACGGTACTTGAGGTAAGGTCCAAGCTGGGCATTGAGACAAGCTCCTTAATATTGGGTACCAGTGCTGGCAGGGCCAGTCTGGTGCAATCAGTATCATCTTTGGCTTCTCCTGTCTGACCTTTAGGAGTACCTTGGGGAGGAGAGGCAGAGGGGGAAAGGCATATACTGATAAGATTTTGCCAGGTGAAGGATAGGGCGTCCACTTTCCATGCTTGTCTGTGATAAATCCTTGTGCAGAATCTCTTTATTTGGTAGTTGTGAGGGGAGGCAAATAGATCTATGTCCGGGCATCCCCATTTCCTTGTTATCATGCTGAAGACTTGTGGATCCAGCTGCCACTCGTGGGGATCCATGAGGTTTCTGCTTAGCTCGTCTGTCAGAGTATTTTTCCTTCCTGGCAGGAATTGTGCCTGCAGATGTACTTGGTAAGTCAATGCTGTGTCCCACAAAGTCATGGCTAGTCTGCAAAGGGGGTAAGAATGTGTGCCCCCCTGCTTGTTTATATACCACATGACCGTGGTGTGTCTTTATCAGTAGTTGTCCTGGGTGAAGTAGGTCTTGAAGGCTGTCAGGGCATTTTGAACAGCTAGCATCTCTTTTTGATTGATATGTAGATGCATTTGGTTTGAGGGCCATGTTCCCTGAATGCATCTTCCTGCCATGTGGGCCCCCCAGGCATAATCTGATGCATCTGTTGTTAGTGTCTGCCCGGCTGGGGGTAATGTGAATGGCTGTCCCTTGTTTTGGTGACAAGCCTTCGCCCACTATCGAAACTCCTGTTGCAAGCAGGGAATGAGAGTAATTATAGTTTCCAGGCTGTGGCAATGCTGAGTCCAAACACTTTTTAGGTACCACTGAAGTTTCTTCATATGCAGTCTTGCATATGGAATGAGTAGGATGCAGAGTGGCATGAAGCCCAAAGCCTGCAGAATTTTTCTTGCAGATAACTGGGCCTTTATAGCTAACATTTTGAAATAGGTAGTCAGTTGCCTTTGTTTGTCTGGCATGAGATAAGCCATCTGGGCAGTTGTATTTAAGCTTGCACCCAGGAATATTATCTCTTGAGAGGATAATAGTTTTGATTTCTTTTCGTTGACTGTACCCTAGGCATGTTAGAAGTCTTTTCACAAATGCCAGATGCTGTAGAAGGATGTCCTTGTTCTCTGCTTGAATGAGACAGTTGTCCAAGTAAGGATATAGCTGTATTCCTCTTAGTCTGCAGTAAGCAATTACTGGAGCCAGGCACTTTGTAAAGACCCTGGGCGCAGTAGATAAGCCAAAGGGCAGTGCAGAGAATTGGTAATGCATTGAGCCAGCCTTGAATCTGAGGTATCTTCTGCATATTTGTCGGATTGGGACATGCAGGTATGCCACTTTTAGGTCTAAAGTTACAAGCCAAACATTCTTACCCAGCATGGGCAGAAGCTGCTGCAAAGTCAACATTTTGAATTTTGGTACATCTAGGAATGTGTTCAGAATCGATAGGTCCAGTATTGGCCTCCAGGCCTTGTCCTTTCTGGGTACCAAGAACAGTCTTGAGTAAAATCCTTGTCCCCGCTCTTGCTCTGGCACTTGTTGAATGGCCCTCATGTCCATGAGGGATGAGATTTGTTTTTGTGCCTCTACCCATTCATTTTTTGGCAGATCTGGCCAGCCGTTTGCCTATGGCAGGGTATGGAAATGGAACTTGTAGCCTTGCGACATGATATTTAGAACCCACTTGTCTGGGGTTATAATGCGCCAGTTTTGAGAAAAAAGTGCTAATTTTCCCCCAAAGGGTGCAGCCAGTAAATAAGTGCTTGGTGCTGGCAGGGGGAAGTCATTGGGACTGTTTCCTCTAAGGTTGTGATTTGTCTTCTCCACTTTTGGAGGTAGAAGCACCCCATTGCTTTGACCTGTATGAGCCTTGCGCCTGGGATCTGCCTCTAGGGTGTCTGGGTCTGCCCCTTTGAGGTCTGTCTGACACAAGAAAGGACCAATTCTTTGTTGGCCAGTGTCTACTAAACCTAGGCGGCTGTACTTGTAAGAAATCTTTGGCCGTTTGCATAGATTTAGCCTTGTCCTCCATTTTCTTTAACACCTCTTCTGCCCTAACACCAAACAAAGAATCATGCTGTAAAGGTGCATCTAATAATTTAACTTTAACATGATCAAGCAGATTTTGTTCCTTTAACCAAGCATGCCTTCTAATTACAGAACCTGTAACTGCGGCCCTGCAGGAGGCCTCTAAAGAATCAAAACCACATTGCAAAGTATGCTTTCCAACTTGTTCAGCTGCATGCAATATATCCTGCATTTCTTTGTTTTCTGCACATTCAGAATTTAACAACATTTTCTGTTTAACCAATGCCAAGAGATGTTGCTGATATTTGAGCATATGAAACTGACAGTTTAAGGCCCTTATAGCCAAGGTAGCAGATGTGTAAACCTTTTTTCCCCATCTATCCAGTGCCCTACAATCCCTGTCAGAAGGGGTAGGGTTTTTTGCAGCGGAAGCCTCAACTCACTTGGGACCCTGAGAAATAGTTTCTGGGTCTGCAGCAGGGTTTTTAAAAAGGAATTTATGTGAGTCAGGAACCCTGTAATATCTGTCAGGCTTAACAGGAGCTGGAGGCAAGGAGTCAGGGGTAAGGTTAGACTCCGAAAACACATCATCTACAATGTCTAACACAGGAGGGATGGCTAGTGGCTTGTGCTGAGGTAGTAACAAGAAATCCCTGAGCCTCTTTTTAGATTCTGAAAAATCTTGGCTCTCCCAGTGGAAATGCTCCCTCATGATATGCAAGGTTTCCCCAAAAGAATAGTCCTCAGGAGGAGAAGCTGAAGGTATGGAGTCTTCAGCATCAGAATCCTCATAGGGGGGAAAATAATATTCCTGATCAGAAGAGGAATCAGAAGAAATGGAAACCTGATCTGAAGATTCATAGTCAGTCTCTTGCCTAGGCCGCTTATCAGGAGGGGGATGGGAACCCCTGAGCAAGGTAATCAAGTCTTCGGCCATTTTGAGCATCTGTTTTTTGGGCATGGAGGCCTGTCCACGTGGCTCTTGAGTTTGCTTCTTTGCCTTTGAAGGTGCTTTACTCTTTGCCTTTGAAGTCGGTTTAATGTATAGATGCTTGGGTCTGAATACAACCTCAGAAGCCAGTGCCTGCACAGCCGCTCCGGACACATATGAAGAATTAGCGTCCGAGGCTCAAATACCTTGAGTTTCCAGTGGCATGACCGACTCCACGTGGGAGTCGGCAGCAGCCTGCGACTCTAAAATAGTGGTCGTCAGGAGCTGCGAAAGCACCTCACTGAGAACCGGCGACTGGCTTAGGAGAAGCTTCGTCGGTTTTGGGCCTCGACTGTCTTTCTTTTTCTTTGCGTTTTTTGTGAACTCCGGTAGTCGGATGGCTTTCAGACGACATTTCTGGATAATTACATCTGCATCCAAAGTAGTTTAAAGCAAAATCATACCAATGCTTAATAGTGCATTGATTAAATCTAGCACAAAACCGACAACCCAGAAAGTTATGATCAGGGTCTAGGCAAGGAATACAGTAAGAATGAAAGTCCTTATGAGGTATTTGCTTCCCACAAGAAATACAGTTATTAACTTTTATCTAACATCGGTTCTGGAGCAAGAAAAAAAAGTTTCCCCAATGGGGTACTTAGCTTTATAGAAGACTTTGGATCTGAAATTCGAACTCGAAAATCTCAGGAGTCGGCTGACCGGCACTTGCGAACTGCTTCTGCTTCGGGCACCGCACGGCAAGAAAGACTAAAGAAAATGGCATCGGCTACTTATTTTATACCCCTGATGACCTGACATCAGGGAAGGGGCAACGACAGCCGACACAGGACCCAAGACTTTGGAATTCAGGCCGACTGAGGGCAACCTGCCAGCAGGATTACCCAAATGTAATGACTGCAACAGTGAAACACGAAGAACATTGTCATATTCCCAAAGCACTATTGTACCTCCCAAACTCTAGGAGCAAATCCAAACCTCTGCTCTCATTCCCATTTAACTGCCTATGCCTAGCAGGAGACATGCACCCCAACCCAGGACCTAGTACCAGCAGCAATCATCTCCCCCCATTACCACCCATACTACCAACCCTAAATACCTCAAGATCTTGACCATCAATACCCAGAGTCTAAGAAACAAATTAGCCCACTTCCACGCTTGGCTATCCCACACTCAACCTGACATAGCAGCTGTCTCTGAGACATGGCTAAAACCCAACATTTCAGACTCTGAAATACAACCCCTTGGTTTCAAGTACTTAGACAAGACAGCCTAAAAAGGGTGGAACAGTAGCCTTAAATCTACTCTAGCCTAACTCTCCATTACTCCTACCAAAATCCTATTCCACAGTTCAACAACACTGAACTAGTCATAGGAAATCTCAAACTAAATAACCAGAAAAGCATTTGTGTTACAGCCCTCTATATCCCCCTGGAAACATTAACACACTTGAGGAAATTCTTCTATGGGCCTCATATAATAATCAAGCTTGAGACATACATCCTAGGAGATGTGAACATTGACTGGAACAAATTTACTGCCAATAACCCCAACATTTCAATCAATCTATGTAATTTCACTCAACTCACAAATGCTATAACCAGACCTAATAAAAATACCCCCTCAGGCACCATACTGGACTGGATTCTTGTCTCCCACCCAAACAAAATCTCCCACACTGGCACCTTACCAGACTATCAGTGATCACTTACCAGCCTTTATCCAAACAACAACCCCCTCCTCTCCTCATCTACACCAATATATCCATACTCAGAATCTCAACAACTTTATCTCTACAACTTTTTCCAATTCTCTCAAACTGATAAATTGCGACACTGAAAACTCTACCTCTGGACAGTGCTGTCGAATTCTTCAACTCAACCTTCTTAGATGCTCTTAACTCCCAAGCCCCTCCAAGAATAAAACGTATAAAAACCAATTCCGCCCCTTGGCTTAGTAAAGATACTAAAACACTCATGCAACAAAGGGACAAGACCTGGAAACTCTACCATCGTAATAGGCACCCTGGCACCCTTCTTAAATATAAACAACTCTGCAACTTAGCCAAAAAACATATCATACAAGACAAAAAAGTATACTATATCAAATTCCAGTCTAACCACTCCTCTAACCCCAAACAATTCTGGAAATCCATCAACTCGCTTCTCAACTCAGGCATCAAAAACAACCCTTGCCCTGAAACTAGTAAATCTGACCCAGAAATAGCTACTCTGTTCAACTCCTTCTTTACTAACTCTATAGCAGAACTCACTAAAACATTCCCAAACAACACCTCCCCCCAAATCAAACCCTCTGCCCAACCTTCCACCCCAAACTCACCTCCCATAGTCCACCTCAAATCCATCCCCACCTCATATATAAAAAAAACTTCTCTCTAAGCTTAAGCCTTGCTCCAATGCCCCTGACAATATCCCCTCATCTTAAGAATTGCAGCAGACAGCATTGCCATCCCCATTAGCATACTCATCAACAGATCCATACAAGAATCATATGTCCCCAAACTGTGGCGTGCAGCCTTTATCCTACCCCTCCATAAAGGAGGCAAAAATAATAACATCTCCAACTTCCGACCCATAGCGATTCTCTCCCCTATTTCAAACATTCTTGAGAAATGCACCCACCTCCAGCTCATGCTATTCATTACACATAACCAACTCCTCACCCCACCACAACATGGGTTCTGTCCTGGCCATAGCACAATAACAGTTTTTCTCTCTTTTCTAGACATCGTAAACCATGCCTGTGACTCTGGAGAACTTGTATCCACAGTCTTCCTTGACCTCTCCAAGGCTTTTACACAGTCTCCCATACCCACCTTCTTCACCACCTTTCCAATCTTAACCTCTCACAAAACACCATTACCTGGTTCAGCAGCTACCTCTCTGACAGATCTCAGGCAGTAAAATGGAAGACTGGCACCTCAGCCTTCCTTCCTACTCCAACCGGAGTACCCCAGGGATCCATTCTAGGCCCTATGCTCTTCAATATCTTCATTAATGATTTCCATGCAGCCATTCCTAACACTAAGATAGTACAATATGCAGATTTGCTCTGCATCAAACCTCCCTGAGCTCCAAACAAAAACTCAAACTGCCTTCTCAACTACTGAGAACTGGATGCTCCAAAATCACCTCTCTTTGAATGCCAGCAAATCAAAGATCCTTTTATTCTCTCCCTCAAAATTTATCCGCCTACACAAAACCTCCTGCAAGATTACAAGCCTTGCCAACTCCACTATAGAAGTTGTTCCTTTTGCTAAACTTCTTGGAGTTACTATTGACGAGCACCTAAAATTCAATACCCATATTCAGCTAAATATAAAGAAAACCCATCAGAAACTTGGCATGCTGTACAGAAACTACCACTTCTGCTCCCCCTCAACAAGACAGACCCTTGCCACTACCTCCACTAATGTATGGTGCTCCCCTACTAACCAACCTATCTTCCTCAATCTCTTCTAAACTAGAATCCTGTTACAATAAAATCTCAAAGTTCGCCACCACTTCCAAATACTCCACTCACCACTGTAAACCTCTCCACCAGCTGCAATGGCTAAAACTCCCAAACTACCTTGACTAGCTCCAACTCATCACCACTCACAAGCCTATTTTCAAACCAACTATATGCCCAGCACTAACAAACATCTTAACATTATACACCCCAAACAGAACTCCAAGATCTACCCACCAAAATCTAATCTCTGTTTATAAACCAAACCATCCTGCTGGTCAGCTTCTTCTATCCTTTTCCATCGCCAAAAAATGTAATTCTCTCCCTCCATCTCTAAGAATTTCTGAGAGCTCTGAACACTTCAAAACCCAGCTGCATTCTTATATCTCCCAGAAATGGAAATGCAATTGCACTCCACCTACCTAACCTGCTTAATACATAAATACTTTATAACACACAAAGTTTGTTCTTCCTTACAAACTACTGATTAACCCTATGTACTGCCTTCATGCTAATGCTACCTCTATACCACTCTCAGAGGATTTAAACCTCTGTGTTAATTTAACTCATGCTAATATTCATGCATAAAGAACTCATCCATGCTAATGTTACTTCTATATCATTCTCAGATGATTTAAACCTCTGTATTAAATTTAACCTTGTACTACTGTTCTCAACCACTAAACATGTAAACATGCTTTACATCCTTCTTCAAGTTGCTGTTTAACTTTTGTTTAGTTTTTGCTATTCTGTATGTAAAATTTGCTTAGTTTGTTTCTCTTTCCACTATGTATTGTACTTCATATTATGGAGCTTGTACTATGTATTATTGGAGCTTTTCTCCCCGGGCCTCCACTGAAAATGAGCTCTTTGAGCCTAGTGGACCTCCCTGGTCATCAAACTGGAAATAAATAAATAAGCAAAATGAAGTAGTGAATCACAGGACATGGTGGAACTAGTTTATATGCCAATTGCTCCTACTACCTGTAGTTTAAAGTCCTAGCAATTTATACATCTGGACAGCTATGAAATTATACAGTTCACTCAGGTTTAAGTACCCAATATAAATTTAATAAAATAAATATGACACCTCCACCCTAAATGCAAGTCATTTCAAGGTAGGACACCTTTAATATAAGCACATTTAATATGGAGAGTGTGAAAATCTGGGCCCTCTAAGAAATGCTGTGATGATTACAGCCAAAACTCTCATGTATACATTTTTGGTTTAACAGTGAGACTAACTGAAGATCTAAGAAAGTGACAAATGGTGCAATTGACATGCAGCCAGTCTATCTGATCACCACATAAATACAACAGGTGTCCTGCTGGAGGTGTGCAACACGTCTCTGCCACTGGCAACCCAGGTAAAAGCCCATACTAATGGAAGGGTTGGCAGGGGAAAGTGGTTACTTGCCACCTCTACTATCTCAGAAGGATGGGATTACTCAATGTCTGCATAACCTTTGGGGGAGGACACAGGCCCACAAGTACAGATTTAGCTTACAAATAGAAGGCATACAGAAACAAGTAAAATGCACACGTGGTGTCACTTGGTGCCATGAATCTGACTGCTACCCCAGACATATGGCTCCCAGCCTTTGTCTACCCCTCCATCCTTCATCAAGAACTTGCACCCATAATTCACTGCCTTCTTTTGTTTCTCCATTTCTTTCCTAATACAAAAGTTCTTCACTGGTGCTGAAAACAACCCCAAGCTGCTTCTAGCTATGAAGTGGCCATAAGGGTCTACCCTACAAGATGTTGAGAGGTACATCCAGTAAACGATCATGCCCAGATTCACCATTAAGGAGTAAATGGGGTACAAAGGGTTGGGTAGATGGTAGGAGAGGGGTGAATCAGGCAGAACTCAAATGATCAAAGCTAGATGGGAAATGAGGGAGCATGAATAAAAATATGCACACATACATATGTACAATTAAGTAAATAAATGCTTATCACCCAAGAGAAGACAAAGTCCTTACCCAAGTCACATATCTCTGTGGTGAACATGACTTGTTCAAATTTAAAATTTCAGTTAATAAAGACTGAAAATGGTGATGACCGGCTTACACAATATTCTGTTTTCTAATTTATTTTTCTATCATTTGTAACAAACACTCTGCACTTTAACTATGAAACATGCCTGCCTGCACCAGCAAAGTATCCACTTCCATGGATACCAACAACTTTACAAGATTATCTAGCACTAGTTTCAGTTCAGAAAGACAGTCTCATCTGGCATTTCATACCTCCACATTAGCTCTGTTGTGTTGCGGCTGATGGCTTCCTGGTTTTACTGTTACTGCATCCACATATCTCTGTGACAGTTCTGCACCACGTACCAAACATCATAATGCTCCAGATGCTGGCAGACATTGGAGCAGGATGTAGAGATTTCCTACAGTTCCTCATTTGTTTGCTTCTACTGATCTAGTTTCAGAATTTTAAATGTATTCCATCTACCTAGGCCAGCTGTACAATGACAAACTATGACTGCATTCTTTAATTTGGGAAACCTGGTCTCTGCATGATCTGTGAACTCTGGTAATATTTTGCCGATTTAACTTTTTTCACTGTGGATTTAACCTTGAGATATCACTTTCACTGCCTTTCAATAATAGTTAATCCTTCACTCTGCACATTACTATTTTAAAGAAAATCACCATTCTCTGTTTTACCTTACAAGTAGAATTAACTGACAATTTTTTTTACATTTAAAGTTACCAGATTTTTTATTCTGTGAATCTGCCTGCAGTCACTAATTTTATTTACATTTACCCTTCTATAACATAAGATTAGAGTCCATTTAAACTAATTCTGAAATGACCATGTACACTCTACTCAGGTGACCACTGTTTTCCCATCCTATATCCAAAAACTTGGACTCCTTTCCATCCTGTATCAGAAGCCTATCCAACAGTTATTTTTGTAACCAATTTCACTACTACCTTCATAAAAGGGACAAATGTAGCAGATTTAGTCAGATCTGGTGCCCACAAGTTATCCTTCTTACCTCTCACCTAAAATGATGCAATTCCTTTCTCTATACTTCTCAATTTTTTATCCTTTTAATTGTTTAGTACTAAAATAACTTTTGCTGTGGTGGTGCTGCGGTAGCGTTGTCGCCTCACAGTTAGACGTTGCCCGTTCGATTCTCAGTCAGAGCGTCTTCTATGTGGCGACGTGCATGAACGGGCATTCCTTCGTTGAAGGTTGTGCGTTAGGCCCGGCAAGCCAGCATGTAAAACTCTGCTGCCAATCATTAGCGGACCGGAGTTCCGCTGTGGCGACCCCTAACCGGGAAAAGCCGAAAGACACAAACAAACTAAAATAATACACTAGAACACCTAGAGATGGTCTTAGACAACATTTCCGATTCTTCTTATCATAATATTGCATGGCTGAACCCTAGCAAACTTTGATTTTTTTCCTTTAAGTTTATTTTTATAACCTGATGCATGATTTAATACCCCATGTTCGTGCAGTTTATTTATCCACTCCACACTGAATACCCATTTGTATGCTGCATCCAGACAACCTCTGAAACAGGCGCTACTTGGATCAGTACATTATTCTGATTAACAAGCCTTAAATAAATAAATAAATGCATACATACATTTACCGCTGACAGATTTCTAATTTCAGCAAAATATTACATAGAGTCTCAGTTTCACTAGCACCCTGAGAGATGTACATTTACAACAGTATGACACTCCACGTCCAACAGTAGATCTAGGCCCCAATATCAACTATTTCAAATATTGATTAGCAAACAATCAGTTGTGTGACGGCTTGAAAAAATCAAAAAGGAACGTTCAACCCTCTGGTCCAGAATCTGACAATCAGCAAAGACAAAGTAATGGCAGCTTTAAAAGGGAAAAGCAAAAATAATTCAATATATATAATAATCTTTGTCAACAGTTATAGTATGATGGTGCTACAAACCACTGTATACCAATAGAAGAAAGGACCGTGTTACATGCCATTGACTTACTAGGTACAACTGGTATTCAGCATTTACGTGTTTTATTCTGATAATGATCACCTATGCATTATTTGTACTTTCAGGTTTGTTTTACTATTATAGATTAGTTTATAGCTGCTGTGAAAGATGTGCCAATGCTACATATCTGCCATCTGCTGCAAGGACTGACTGAAATGGGTCTTTATGCATTAAGTCCATTACCCTGGTTATAAAACAATTTTATTTACTAGAATTTGTTTACTGGGAAAGTCTGACTGAGCAGTGCCCTTTTTCAGCAGAAGCCCTGAAGAAAAGCTCTATTATACAGACATCATTTGCATTGTTTCATCATTCACAGTCAGTTTTATTCATAGGCAACAGTTCCATTATTCAATGGAAGGCAAAACTCTATGAACATTTCCATTGAGAATATAGTTACTGTACAATGGCCTGTGGTCACTACATAATTACCTGACCTTGAAATAGCAGCTCTGCCACAAGGGATACCTCTGAAATGTTTTCACGGAGAATATTATCATTGTGTATTGTATTCGTGTTGCTGTGTATTCATGTTAACTGATCAAATACTTCCCTGCCCTGTGATGGAAAGTGGCTGAGGCATTCCCCCAAAAAGTAGTAGTCTTTGCACTCTATGGACCACTTACTAATTTGGCCAATGTCTTTGCTCTAGATCAAACGATTATACTGTTTATGCCAGTTACTTTGTCTTCCTAGCTTGTTGGTGTCAGCATTCAGTACATGAAGGAAAATTTGCTCTACTTTGTGCGTACCTGTTAAATGCCTTGTACCTACTACAAATGGTTTACTCTCTGAAATAACTGGAGGGTTGGAAGGTCGCCATAGTACAACCTAATGCTAAAGCTCCCCTCACTTTGGTCTCCACATAGGTTCATAGGCAAGTACTACGCTAGCTGCCTTTGTAGACCATTTACAGCCTAGCCATTTTCCCTTTATGTGCGCAAATTAACATATCCCACTTGGTTAGAGATTGGCCTCGCCCATCCATGGTTAATAATTACATACTGACTCTAATGAGAATAACTGGGATCATACCATATATAAATTGAAGGGACCCATGTGCAGGATAAAGCATTCAGGAACTGCCTCTCCCCATTAGTATACAAGGGGCAGTCCTGGGATAAATTTTCTGTTTCTCGTCAACAGATCTAAGTTGCACATGAATAATGAGAAATATGGGATGAACTTTGTTTTACGTGGATAAAAGTCTGTTCCAGAGCAGACATACCACTCACTTCAAACCATTCTGTCAGTGTTGTAGAAGAGGCTTAGATCCCCTAAACAAGTATTTCTGATGCCATCTGACCTGCTGATGTGTAGTAAATCCATCAGTAATGGGTTGGAGGATGCCTTGTATGCCAGACACTAGTCACCTCTTGGCAGACTAGAGGACTAGGATACTAAAGTGGCAGGGCTTTGAATCAATCCATGTAGGACAGGTTGTTTTCTCTGAGGGCGTTCCAGCTGTTGTATGTGTCAGGACAGAAAAGCCAAAGCGAGCATTATACTCAATGGCTGGCCTAATGAGGGCAGAGTAAAAGGGGCACAATGACATTCCCAAATCTAGACACAATCCCTTTGTTCATAAGCTGCGCAATATAGGACTTTCTTACAACAATGGACACATGTTGGTCAAAAGGTAGGTCACTGTCCACACAAGTTCCAAAATCCTGAACTAGGTCAACTCTCAGGGAAGTATTGTCAATGAGGTAGTTCCCTGGGATAGAAGACTTCCCACAACATACAGTAATGCATTCTGTAGCATTTAGATTCGGTCCATGATTTTGCCACAAGTTATTTACCTGGGACAAACCTTCCTGCAGGATGGCCAAGTCATTTGCGGATTCAATGACTGTTCTTAGCTTGCAGTCATCTGAAAAAAATTGTCATCCAGAGCCCTTTGCTATTGGCTTTCACTTCAGAAATGTAGATGCCCCACAGGATAGGTCTTGGCACAGAACACTGGGGGACTCCACTTGTGACTAGTCTCTCTGTGGAGGTAACTTCCCCTATTTTGATTTTCTGTGTCCTGTGAACCAATTCACAATCTAGTGGGTGGCATAAAGGTTTATTTCAAGTTTATTTAGCTTTTCCTCTACACCTGCGTGGGGAATTGTGTCAAAAGCTTCGACCAGATTGCGGTATGATCGTTTTGCCTTCATCCATTGATTTTGTGACCTTTTGAAAAAAAATCCATCAGGCAGAAACAGCATGAACCTTGACGAATCTAAACGGAGCAGAGTCTAGCATTTGGAAGGTTCTTATGCTCCGATTGATAAATCTTTCCATGTCTTTGCATAAGAGGCTGGTCAGACATATGGGTCTATGTAATTGCCTGGGTTTGAAGAAGTTCCTACCTTATGGAAGGGAGGCCAAGATTGAACAGTGTTGTTAGGAGTGTGGCTAAAATCATGTTTCATGCTATTTAAAGATGCATCCAGGAATATTGTCAGGACCCACTGATGCAGTATTTTTAGCTTCTGATAGCCCTTTTAGGACTTGGTCTTGTGTGATCGCTGGAGGTGAGCCAGCTTCAGGTATATCTTGAGGGACAGACAGAGGGGAGACAAGGGTAACACTGAAGCTGAATTTATCAGCCAACAGGTTCATTACATCTTCATATCCACATAAAAAGACTACATCCATCTAGTAGCAGCCACGTAATCTACATGCACTCATTTGTAATCTTCCTTCCCAGGGTAGGGCCTGTGGTCACTTGCCTGACTTTGAAATAACAGAGCTGTGCCACAAGGTGAGAATATGGTCACTGTGCAACAACCTGTGGTCATTTATATCACTGCCTGCCCTTGAAACAGATCCTCTGCCACAAGGTGCACCTCTGTGAAGGTTTTTGCTGAGAATATTGCCATTGTGCAATGTAAGGAAGTTGCTGCGTACTAACTTTAATCAAATACTTGCCTGCCCTGTGTTGGAAAGTGGCTGGGAAATTCCCCCCACCAAAAGGGTAGTCCTTGCACTCTAAGGACCACTTACTAGGTTGGGCACTGTCCCTTCTCTTGACCAAGAGATTACACTGTATGTGCCAGTTACTCTGTCTTCCTAGCTTCTTGGTGTCTGTATTCAGTACATGAAAGAAGGCCTGCTCTACTATATACCACCTTGTCAATTGCTCTGTACCAGCTATATTAACTGAATGCTCTCTGTAATAATTAGCCTGAGGGTGGGAATCTCTGTACCCTCAACTTCACTCCTCCACCCACCTCACCATTGTATTTCCCACATACACCTATCATTTGTGACACCCACTCCATACACTTTCCCAAACAAATTTTACTGCCATCAAATAAACCCCCCTGTTTCTGTTCTCCTCTTCCATACCGCTAAACATTTTTAATCATTTTCAACTACCACTCGCCCTCCGATACCGCTTTGCACTATATCCTCTCATACTCACATCCCTCCCCAATGGTATTGCTAATTCATCCCAAAGCATAACTCCCTTTCTTTTCATCCCTGCAATCATCTCTAATATACTACAATCAGAATTGTGTTCATCTCCTGTCTCTTCCTCCAAAATATCTCTCAGCCTTCCCCTTATTTCTCTGCACTGCCTATAGCCCTCTACCCTCAACCTTATTTCTCTGCACTGCCTATAGCCCTCTACCCTCAACCTCTCTACTTCCATGCACAATTTAAATCAGTACTTTTTTCTTAATACCTTTCCTTACCATACCTATTCATTACTGTTAAACTTCTCACCATATAAATTCATCTGCAAATTCAGCTCCATCTTTATCCCTCTCTCCCTCTCAACCTTCCCTCAGGAAATACCATCAAATATAATTCCCCCTGCTATAATTAGGGAACAAGTCCTTAATGTTCTCTCAAAGGCCAAGAACACTGGATCACTGGACCCAGACAATATCCCAGGATGCCTTCTAAACAGCATGAAACACTACCACTCAGGCCCTCTGGAATTGCTATTTAACTGTAGCCTCCAAACAGGCTTCATGTCTCATGAATGGAGACCAGCAACAGTCATCTCTCTGCTCAAAGGTAGGTCATCTACAGACCCGCAGACTTCACTAGTCGTATATGCAAAGCCATTGAAAAATGATCATGGAAATGATCGATAATGACATAGTAAACCTCCAGGCACTGGACCCAACCCAGTTTGGTTTCAACAAGGGCAGGTCATGCCTACTCAACCTGGTGGACTTCTTTGTGAAGGTCCCCCAAAGCAATGGATAAAGGCAAAATGGTTCACACTGCCTACCTTGACCTGGCCAAGACATTTGACACAATGCTCGGGCATTGTTAACAAACTCAAGAGGTTAGGTACAAACCTGTACATCACCCAGTGGATAGCCAACTGGCTCACAAACAGGACCCAGGAAGTTATTATTAAGGAATCCACCTCTACAAAAAGAGGTCAGTCACAAGTGATCAGGGATCAGTCCTTGAACTGCTTCTTTTTCATATTTACTTCTTTGAAGTCAAGGCCAATGGCTGTGATCTCTGACTAAATTTGCAGATGATTGCAAATTAGAAGCCATCACTTGAATCCCACACTGATATAAATGTTCTCCAGGAAGGGCTGACACAGACAAACAAATGGTGTCAGAGCCATGGACTACAGCTAAATGCCAAGAAATGCATAACAGTATCCTTTGGGGAGGCATCCACACCTGGTAACTATCACAATGACAACACACCCCTTAGAGTTGACCAGTAGAACACACACACAGTAATCTAGCCTTTGACCATCACGTGTCTACAGTAGTGAGGAAATCATTCTATGCTGCACAATGTACTAACAAAGGTATGGTATGGCATCCATATCCAAGGAAGTCATTGTTCCACTGTATTCAACATTCATCAGACCTGTCATCGAGTTCAGTGCCCCCTTTGTTATGTACCTAACCAGGGCATCATATCCAACAATTGGAAAGTCCACAGAGGTTCCTCATAAAAAGAATACAGAGCACAAGTAAAACGTCCTATACAGACCGCCTCAAGGCCTTATCCCTGTATTCTGTCTCCTACAGGCTATTGAGGGGAGATCTATGCCTGGCATACAGGCACTGTCAGACCCCACTCTGATGGACCTCCTGTGTAGCTGCAAAACAAACAGCACCAGAACTACCCATTATAAAGATTTAAACCTTTCCTGTGACAAACAGGACCTGCTGGAGAGACGGACTACCATGTCTCTGGAATAGGCTCCCTATCCATGTGAAGCTGGAGTTCCACCCTAACCTAATTCAAATGTAACTTGGACAACTGACTGGGGAACAGGAAATTCACCCCTGGCTTGGCATCTATGTCTCTAATGGACACAGGTAGCCTGTAAATGTTTCATCTCCCAAGCCCCTGCTTACATTTATCAAGGGTACCAGATCTTGCCAGGGATTTGGGATGCATGGCTAGGCTTAAAAAGGCCCTTGTGGTCGTTAGCCTAGTAAACACCTATGAACCTACGAATATTTCCCTACAGCTACCTACCAAATTCTACACTTCACCATAAATCCCATGAATCATCTTATTCTACTCTACTCTCATTGAATCTCTACTACCTATAACTGCATCCCTCCACACTCCTCCCACCACACACAGTCACCTATCCATACATCCTTCTAAATCCCAGAAGTGCCACTAACTCACCTTTTAACACTACCATTTCTCGTTATACTCCCACACTCAACCAGCCATCACAAGTCTCTCTCCCACCAATACTTACCTTCACCTACCAGACGATACTTGAGCCAAAATACCACAATACATTTCTCTAGTATCTTCTCCAGCCTATTCAACATTAAATTATATCATCACTCTGAAATGCAAGCAAGCAGCACATACTCCACCATTATCCAAAATCACGTATAAACTCAAGCCCAAATACAAGTTGCTCTTCAACAGCCACATTACTAAACAGGACAATAATACTTGAAGAGGATATACATCCCAATACTGGATCCACTCATCTAACCTCAGACCTCATACATCCCGAAACAGCAACAGGCTACCTCTCAAACCACCTAGGACTTAAAAATACTACACAGTAACCTAAGAAGTCCCTATAACAAAATCAAAGAAGTTAATATCGATATAGCCCACTACTCCCCTGATCTTTTTACAGCCACAGAAACCTGGTTAAAGCCAATCACCAAAGATACAGAAATACTCCCACCAGGTTATAATATAATTACTCAGAACTAACAATAAAGCCGGTAGCGTTGCTGTTTCTTACAGAAATGTTTTAGATCTCTCCACTCACCACGACACTATACACACTTTCAACAATGCTGAACATCTCAAAAACAGAATACTCACAAATCTCTAGCCATCATAAGTCTATGCATACCACCTGGTAAAACATTACCATCCTGGAATAGATCCTCTCCTGGATCTCTGCCAACATAAGACTGGAAACCATCTTGATAAGAGACGTTAACAAAGATTGGCAAAAGACAGCCCAAAAAACACAACTGATTCAATTCAGCTATATGACTTCCCTCAACTGACAAAGACTCCAATGAGAATTAACAAAGGCCATATATAAAGAATACTTCCTAGACTGGAGTCCAACATCCTTCCCAAACAATGTTGTTACAATTGGCACCCTACTTGACAGCTTAAGCAATCACCAGCTAAGCAACATAATCAGACACCCCAAACAGCCAGACAAGGTTCACCAGTCAATCAGAAACCTCAGTAACTTCAAAATAGAAACTTTTACTTCCAGCACCAGCATGCTCCATTTGAATGGACGCCACTTAAAAATCTTCCCTTTAATGAAGCACAGATATAATATATCTCTAAACATCCTGGCAAAGCAAGCACTGTTAAACAAAAAAAGTTAAAACACACCAGCCTCTTGGTTAACTAAAAAAACAAAGCAACTCGTGCAACTTTTTTTGTACTTTGAACCTAGTCTGGACAGGCTTACAGCTTATTTCACAAATGTGGCAGGACTGTGATCTGTTGCCAGATTTAAGCCTCATTTATTCCTTTATTACACTGTTACTACAGTAATAACCCACACCTGGGTGTGGGTAATGCTGGATTTACCCAGGGTTGGTGTGGTTTGGTCACGAGGGCAAAGCCCGAGTGGCCAAACAAAGACAACCGTGGGTAAATCCAGCATTACCCACACCCAGAAGTGGGTTATTGCTATTATACAATAACATTATTTAAGAAAAAAAATACTTACTTTTCTTAAATAATGGCATTGTATAATGCCTTCCTGCTGCCCTTCCGCAGCTGTCTGGTATTCTGCGGCAGTTCTGATGTACTGCGTATGCTTACACAGTACATCAGAGCTGTGGGTGGAAGCAACGGAGAAAGCATGATCTCCATTGCTTTTTTTAAAGCTGTCTCGCCAAGTTAAACTCCTTTAACATAGCGAGACAGTGTCTAAAAAGCAACGGAGATCTTGCGTTCTCCGTTGCTGTAAAAAAAGACTTGTACTAATGGAAAAAGTCCGGGCGACCGGACCTTTTCCCATTAGTATAAGTGTGATTTACAACGTGCACGTTGACCAATCAGCATGCACGTTTTGGAATATTAATGGGGGGGTCATTGTATAATGGTAAATTTGTACAAGATCTGGTGCCTTAGTATGTGGCAGGGTTGCAGTAGTGGCAGTATTGTGAATTCTCCTTCAAGATTTGTGCTTCAGTACTTTTTACAGCTGTATATACTAGCTTAAAGCTGCATTACAGTACTTTTCTGTTTATCTTGCTACTGGTTTTGCACCTGTTTTTTTTGAGTCTGCCCCACCCAACACTATGGCATTCAGCTAAAAGTTTCTGAAATTCTAACCACAGGACTTGAGCTCCAGTTTGCCCCCCCCCCCCCAATTCTCCTACCCTTTTCTGGCTGTGGTTTCAAAAGGCTGTGTCTCTGGCCTCCATCCCTTATGGTAATCTTACTTCCAAAGATCCTTTCACTGCAGTCTGTTATGTAACCCCATTTAAGTACTTTCCCTCCCATTGTTTTTCATATCTCTATAATATTAAGTGCCCAACCAGCAAACCAGTATTGCACTTCAGTAAACCTCCTTTACTACAAATGGTTTCCTGCTCATTTTCCCAGAGCTCCCATTTTCTTGGCATCCGAGCCACACTGAGGGGGTCCTGAGTTAATCCTGCTCCATTCTTGGCAGAGAAGAGATTTATTTTACACTTCAGTTACCTGTTTATAAAATGCTACTGATTTATTTTTGTTTTAACTTGTTGATTTTGCCTTTAAATCATTCTACAGGTCCCTAATACTTGAAATTGCTTTGACAAGGTAGTTGAACTTTTGTTGTAGTGCTGCATTCACAATCAGTCTTTATCAGTGTTTTTACATGAACAGATTAGTGGTGTCCTGTACAGCCAAAAGTGCCTAGAAACTAAATTTTATCCATAAAACTTCCCTTGGAACCTGGTGTGGATAAAACAAAGCCATTGTACAGAGACAAGCTTAAAAGCAGCTAGTCTGCACATTAAAAACAGCACTGCTATCAAATCTTACCACAGTCAAACCCAGTATAGTGTCAAACCCAGAGACCACCCAAAGAGACCTCTGTATAACCCAGTCCATGACCTACAGTAGCCCACCCAAAAACAGGCCCTGCCAACATAGATATGCAATTTCCAAACGTCTCCACAGTTTGGTAGACATGGGCATCCCAAGGCACTGCAGCAACTGCCTCATTTTCACAGACAATTATTTAATCCTTAAAAAACAGTATGCAACAGATGCAGACAATTTCATTGGAAGCAAAAATCTTGCATACAAACAAGGTTATCAAGAACACACACACACACAAAATCCACCAGTGTCCACCACACTCACACAGACCAATCTTTGTTAAGGCACTAAAAAGCATTATTCCCAAACCTCAAAGACCTCCTAAGCCTACAAATAGCAATGCCCATCCTCAGCAATTTTTAAAGCACTCACCAAAAGCAACACCAAACACCTCACATACTCCTACACCCAGTGGAGCCCCAAGAGCAGAGCATATAAGGCAACTGAACACATTACCCAGGACCTTGTCTTAGGGGACTCCATTGTACGGCACACAGATGTCCCACTCACCAGATTACACAAGAATTAGATAATGGTTACTTGCTTATCTACAGCAAGGATCCACCAGGTTATGCATGCACTCAAGTCATTACACCACAGGTACAGTACGATTCTATCATAGTCCAGGTGGGTGTTAATGACCTAAGACATATTTAACAATGTCCTCTTCCTATAGTCCTTGGAATCTCTCCGAATATGCGTCTCAGTAGGCATGTGCCTTGCACAGAGCAGCATTCTACCTTCACCAAAGATGATGCCACAACATGAACAAAATATGATTGACTTCAATAACTGGCCGAGCTGCTAGTATCTTTCCAGGGGGGGTTCAATATTTGTCAGCATGGGAAGACATGGTTAACAAACCATGTTGCTTTGCAAAGGATGGTCAGCCCCTGTCTCGCCCAAGCTTCCAAATATTGGCTAAAACTTTATTTACCACTTACAGCCTTTTTAGACAATTCCAAATTGATAAGTCTACTGACATAGTGAATGAAACCTTCAAAAAACTGAAGGAATTCCTGCTCAGTGCTAGCAGCCTAAACAAGAAACTCCACATCTTACAAAAAATAGAAATCTGTGCAGTTACAAAGACATGGTTTAAATCTGCAGAAAGTATTCCAGTAGTGCAAGGCTTCTTTCAGCGCCTTCCACATACTTAAACAATCAGCTGCACATACAGAGATAAAATGTGTAAGAGTCTCAGTCTATATGAGCAACAAGCAGAACTCTACATGGATTAAACAGAATGATGCCCAGGAATTTATCCACTTACAAAACACCATAGACAAAATCTCACACCATATCCTAGCAAACTACAAGTCCCCCTCTATGGCCCTAGAATCCCATAGCATGCACCTAGACCTTCTAGAGATGCCAACCATTCAACCAAACACCCTAGTTATGGGAGACTTGAACTACCCCTCTATTAGAATGGGAACATACAAGCCTCATACCTGTAGGCACAGGTATTCCTGAACTTTATTAACACAAATACCCCTGACCAAACAGTGTGCATACCCAACAGAGGTTCAAATATACTGGGCCTGGCACTCACCAATATGGGAGAGTGCTACACCCCCCCCCCAACTGCCATGACCTCACTGGTGAGGTTGGACCACAAAGCTGTCTCCTTAGAAATAAAAATCAATTCGGTAACCCCAGCAAATCCTCTAAAATGTAGGAACTATTTCAAAGCGAACTACACCCTGTTAAGTGATAGTTATCAAAATTCCATGCCACTTACAACCCAGAGTTCACAACAACTTATGTGGAATTATTCACAGACACCCTGTACAACTGTGTAGATGGCTGTAGAAAGGCTGCTGTACCGAAGCCAAAAAACAAACCACACTGGTGGAATCCTAAACCTTAATACGGTATATCACAAAAGGAAAAAAATCATGGCTAAAATCAAGAGGAACAACTCCCATAATGAGAGGACCTCTCTAATTAAACAAAGAGGATGAATCAAGTCCAACAAGGCCAATTACAAGTTCAAGATAGCCTCACAGGCTAAAGACAACCACAAGACCTTCTACAGCAATGTCCGAATCCTCAAAAGCAGCACATAGTGTACCGAAGAGGTGGTCAATGGTGCCACCTTCAATGAGCAGATTATGCCTACTCAACCTGGTGGACTTCTTTGAGAAGGTCCCCCAAAGCAATGGATAAGGGCAAAATGGTTCACACTGCCTACCTTGACCTGGCCAAGGCATTTGATACAATAACCCACTCGAGCATTGTCAACAAACTCAAGAGGTTAGGTACAAACCTGTATATCATCCAGTGAATAGCCAAATGGCTCACAGACAGGACCCAGGAAGTTAGAATTAAGGAGTTCTCCTCTACAAAGAGGTCAGTCACAAGTGGAGTCCCTCAGGGATCAGTTCTTGGACTGCTCCTTTTTGGCATTTACTTCTCTGATGTCAAGGCCAATGTCAGTGGTATAATTGACAAACTCACCAAACTGGCAATAAATCCCTACATAACTCACTGAGTTGCCAGCTAACTTACAGACAGGACCCAGGAAGTCAGGATTGGTGATTTCACCTTCAGAGTGGACCGGTGATCAGTGGGGGTACCTCAGGGCTCCATACTGGGGCTGCTACTATTTGACATCTACTTCTGAGGTAACGGCTAATGTCAAGTACCTTTGGCTGACCAAGTTAGCAGAAGACTGTAAATTGGGAGTTATCACAGATCCCCCCCCACCAATGACAGAAACATCTTACAACATTGTATAAGACAAACAATGACTGGTGCCAAAGTCACATACTAAAACTCAATGCCAAGAAATTAATTATAGTGCACTTTGGGAAAGCTGCCACCCATGCTAATTACCTCATCAATAAGACACCCTTAAGAGTTCATCGATAAGTCAAGGACCTGAGAAACATATATAAACAGTAATGTGGCATTCGACCAACATGTCGCCAAAGTAGTAAGAAAAATCTTTTTATGTTGCCCACCTTATAAGTAGGGGCATGGCATCTAGGTCCAAGGAAGTCATACTGCCTCTTTATTCTGCACTTATCAGACCCATCATAGAGTATTAATACCAACTTCGTCATGTACCTGGACAAACATATGCAACAGGTGGATACGCCCACAAAAGTTCCTTACTGGAAGAATCCATGGTATAAACAAATGGTCCTACACGGACTGTCTTACAGCCCTATTTCTACAGTTTGTCTTGTACAGGTCACGGAGGGGCAATCTATGCTTGGCATACAAGGCATCCTCAGGTCCAGTTCTGATGGACCTTTTGCACATCCACAAAACAAACAGCATCAGAACCATGAGATCCAAGGATTTAAATTTTACTTGTAACATGAATGATGACAAAACATGTGCATGTTCTCAGGGGATCCCCATGCTCTGGAACAGGCTCCTCATTCATGTACAGCAGAGTCTCTCTCTAACCATATTTAACAGTAACTTTGACCAATGGACAAGAAATCAGAAATTCGCCCCCAAGTCTGGCCCCAATGTCTCTGATAGACAGAGGCAGACAGTAATGCCCAAACTAACATACCCCCCTCATAACCTCCAGAAACTTCCTAACCAACCTCCCCCTAATAAACACCCACAATACATAGGAATACAATTTGGTTGGATTGCACGGTTAGGCTTATAAAGGCCCTGATGGTCATTAGCCTAGTATGAAGAGGAACAATGCAAGTAATTGTTACAAATCATGTCTGACACATCTCTGCAACAATATAGAAACCATAGCAAACAATACATAAAACAGGACAAAATGCTTAGAACACCCAACGTTCAACATCAAACAATCAAAAAAAAATGCTAGAAATCCATAAATACACTCCTCAGTCCCAGAAAATCAACCCCATCCAACCATTATCTCACAAAGTATTGCTTCACAGATTAACTCACATTTTATAAATACAGTAATCTCCCACATCTGCAAAACAAAGCTCTTGCAAATCCAGCCATCCCACTCTAATCATTGAAGCCACAAGAGACCCTCACACTCACTCCAGTGCCAACATCTACAATTAAAAAACATACCTATACACCTTTAAGACAACAACCACTACCAGTAACCAACTTCCATCTGAATACCTCAAACTCGGTGCAAAGTGCAGTCTTTCATATCCTGTCTCCACTCTAATAAATTGATGTATTCAAGAAAAATATGTCCCCACCTCGAGAAAAAAAAAAAAAATCCTGGATAATACACCTCCGTAAAGGCAGCTGGCAGATCGCACACTGTAGATCAATTGCCATTCTCTCACTCTTATCCAAAACCTGGAAAAATTTATTCATTCTCAACATACTACATTAAATTATGCCTCAACCTCCTCTCTTTCTCTTTCACAGCATGGTTTCAGACCCAATCACAGTACAACCACTGATCTAAGGTTCACATATATAACCTCAACCATATTTCGAAATCTATCCAGGGCATTCATCACAGTCAATCAAAATGCCCTAACCAAAACTCTTTCAATGGGTTAGCACCATCTTCACTTAACTAGTTTCTTAGTTACCTCACTAATCGGTTACAACAGTGAAATAGCAAGAAGAT
>NC_056725.1:1239683914-1239691538 GCF_019279795.1 Protopterus annectens
GCAAGGAGACAGAATGGATAATTTTATTAAGATCAGATAGAGGACTTGGCCTTAATGATAGGGCCTCGATAAAACCAAAATTGAAACAGCGTAGAAATGTTAAATAATATAAGAGTAGTCCCTATAGTACACATATATCACTGCCTCTATGTCTCTAAGAAAGCTGCTATTAGAAATAGACTATATACATACATCATCATTGTATATCTAGGCATGAGCCTTTGTATATATGTATGTATGATTTTATTCATTCTGTACAAATTGGGCTCACACATTTATAATATTTATATATATATATATATATATATATATATATATATATATATATATATATATATATATATATATATATATATATATATATATATATTTATATTTTTTTTATAAACTGTTTTTAAATGTCCACCATATATTATATATTTCATATTTTATATTATATTACGTTTTAGTCTAGGAGGCTTAGATTTAATCATATGTATAGATATATGGATATATGTTTATATCTGTCTCTTTAAATGGTGATATCAATGAATTACGTTTAATTGATTAATTGAGAAGTTTTTCATATATAACATGTTTAATTTGGGAGTGAATGTAAGATCTGATGAAGCTACATAGCGAAAGCGCTTATCTCTGATTATATATTTTTACATAATAAAGAACTTGGTGGTTATACAACTTGCATATCAACTTGCTTTCGCTTAGTTCTGCAACCTTTTATTATTTTAAGTTATAACTTAAATGGGGAAGAGATAGAAAAAGTAGTTCGAAAGATTGTAGGACTAGATTGGTACATAATTTGTGGCAACTGGAATCCTTGTGACGCTGCACAAAAACCTCTTCCACACAGCAGCGCAAAATTAGACACTAGAGTGAAGGACTTACAGACCGCATCTCTGAGAAATGGAAACCTAGGGCAGACTGGACTTGCATTAATCAATGTGTCCAGCAGGAGGTGAATCAGTCGACCAATACTTTGCTAGACTGTTAGAATGTTTTAACAACCACTGTGGGATGCAGGTTCCCGAAGATCAAAAACAAGACTCCCCATATGAACAGCAGTTAAACAATGCATTTCTAAAAGTTAGTAGTAAACCTATATCCAGTTTCATTACAAAACACATGGTCGACCATCGAACGAGCAGATTACACTCACTACTCGAATATGCTAGACATGCTGAAAGGCATTTAATAGCAAAAAGAAGAAGAAGGCTCAGGTATTTTCCATAGAAGACGGAGCAGAAGTTTATGTAGTGCACCCCGGGAAAAAGGGCAGGAAAAATACACAGGGAGGTAAGCAGTCTGATCAGCGATCAGAAGACTTTAAAGGACGCAAGAGAAGGGGAGAAAGTTTTAAATGCGGTAAAAAGGGACATTTGGCAAGGGACTGCAGGAAAAATAAGAAAGCAACAACGGAAGATAAAGAAGGTGAGGACTGACTATATGATAGTCAGGAATCACAGGAAGAGACCAGTAGAGAAAGGACAAACGAGGATGTGAAAAGGGAAGTAGAGGAAGTACAGGAAATCTATGATTGTGCAGAAGAAGATGAAGCACTAGATTTAGCTTTATTGAGCCTGGAGCTCTATTTAGCAGATACAAAACTGGAAGTTACACTATTAGTGGAAGGCAGTGAGGTTAAATTTTTGTGATTCAGGGGCATCACGGACCCTGATACACCCCACCAAATTACCAGACAATTCAGAGTCACTTGATTACATATTGATCAAAGCAGCGAATGGGCAGCTATACCGGGAGCCCCTCTTCCGCAATATCACCATAACAGATCCTGTTTCAGGATTAACACAAATAAATAAGACTGTAGTTTCTGCGAAATGCCCAGTAAATCTCTTGGGCAGGGATCTTATGCAGTTGTTTGGCATAGCGGTGGTTCCAACTATGCAGGGCATGGAAGTGCAGCGACGAACTGACACCTTAATGGTTCAATCGAGGAGTGAAACGTTTTATTGGTACAGTCAGGACCTGGTTACGACTGGTCCAGGGACTGTGACCAAAGAACTGATGAACGTAGCCATCAGTAAGTTTGCCTCTCTGGACATTGATAAACAGCACCTGCCGCATTGCACCCTGTATTTTTGTAACACACCAGGGCCTGATAATGGGTATGAAAAAGAATTATTTAAGCATCGTACAAACAGATTGACACTGAGAAACTTATACTGGGATGCAGAAGGGAATAGTGCACCCAGCTGTTCACTGCCCCAGGAGTTTTTGACACTTTATAAATCCAATCGACTACCACATGTAAGCTTGACCAAGAATAAATACATACGGTGGGCAGACCTAGGGGAGAGAGTTACAAGATGGGAAAAACAAACAGAACTGGAGTTGTCAGGACAGGGAATACAAGTGCAGAAATTGAACTGGGTGACTCAAGCTAACCCAGCTGCACATCTACAGTCTCACGGAGACAGCTGATGGATACTTCTATTGACGGAAGAAGAAAATGCCTTATGAGATATACCACAGACCCTCTGGTCAGCAGGAAAATCAGATATAGGACTTATCCGTACTGCAGGTCCAGTTAGTATTACACCAAAATCAGCGTTTAGACCACAAAAAAGACAGTATCCCTTAAGAAAGGATGCAGAGGCAGGAATAAAACCTATTATAGCAGCATTACTTAAGGGAGGGGTGCTAGTAGAATCCCCTGATTCTCCGTGTAATGCACCTTTATTTCCAGTTAAAAAAGCCAATGGAGAATGGCGTATGGTTCAGGATATGCAAGCTGTAAATGATGCAGTAATACCAAGGGCACCTAGAGTGCCGGATCCACACACCTTGTTGAATGACTTAAAACCGCAACAAGAATATTTCTCTGTGGTAGACATTATTAATGCATTCTTTTCAATACCAATACACCCAGACAGCCAGTATTGGTTTGCATTCACGTTTCAGGGAAAACGATACACATATACGTGATTACCACAGGGATATTGTGAGAGCCCTACTATATTTTCACAAGAAATGTCAAGTAACCTGGCAGGATTTAACCCACCAAAGGGTAGTCAGGTCTTACTTTATGTTGATGACATTCTATTAGCAGCCCCCACCCCTGCAGGATTGCAGGGAAGACACAGCAGCACTTTTACGATTTCTAGCTGCTGAAGGACACAAAGTGAAAAAGAACAAACTGCAACTTTGGAAAAAACAGGTAAAGTACTTGGGATATGTAATATCCAAGAGAGGTAGAACTTTATATGAGGACAGAAAGGTGGCAATTTTGCAGGCACCGAAGCCTACCACCAAGAAGGAAATTATGTCCTTCTTGGGAACGACTAATTTTTGTCGAAGCTGGATTCCAAACTATGCTTTGGAATCTGCACCTTTAACTGACCTTATTTACAAGACACCTATGGCAGCGCAGGACTTGTTACAGGGAACAACGGAGGCAGAATCGGCTTTCTGTAAGCTGAAACAGTTAATAGCCTTCTCTCTAGTTCTGGGTTTGCCTAATTACCATAAGCGTTTTTTCCAGACTGTAGATTGCAAGCAGGGTTATATGACATCAGTACTACCACAACAACATGGGGATAAGCAACGTCCCATAGCTTACTATTCATCACAATTAGACCCAGTGGCACGATCTTTGCCACACTGTGTGCAGTCAGTAGTCGCGGCAGCAATGGCAGTGCAGGCTTCGGCTTCAGTAGTCCGTTTCACCCACTCACTCTAAGGGTACCTCATGCAGTCGCGATAATTTTATTACAAGAAAAAGTAGCATATCTCTTCTCCTGCTAGGCATCTCTCCTGCATGAACTTATTGTTGAGCCAACCTCATATGACAACTGAACGATGTATGACCTTAAACCCTTCTACCCTGCTCCCAACTCCTGCAGACGGCACACCACATCGCTGCCTGCAAATAATCGAGCAGAAGACATTACCTAGGAAAGACCTCACGGATGTCCCCTTGGATAATGCCGAGGAGACATACTACGTGGAAGGCTTGTGCAAAAGGGGCCCTGCAGGACAGAACCTAGTAGGATATGCAATAGTCTCCGATACTGAAGTTATAGAAGCAAAATCTTTACCGCATCATTTATCTGCACAAGCAGCAGAATTGATCGCTCTGACACGAGCATGTACCTTAGCAAAGGATAAGTGTGTAAATATCTACACTGACAGCCAATACGCTTTTTCCACTGTACATGTGTTTGCACAACAGTGGAAAAACCGTGGAATGATAACATCTACTGGCAAACCTATAAATCATGTGCAGCTTATTTTAGATCTTTTAGAATCCATTCAATTGCCTCGAAGGGTAGCTATTTGCAAATGTACAGCTCATACTAAACAACAGGACATAATTTCAAAAGGTAATGCGAGAGCTGATACAGCTGCAAAACAGGCAGCTACAGAGGTATTCCTTCTAGATAAGGAATTACAACCCTCTGAAACCTTGAATTTAGATATGTTAAAAACAACGCAGACACTCACTACGCAAGCAGAAAAACAGCGATGGATAAAACTAGGAGCAATCCTCGAGAAGGGGCTGTACATCTCTAAGGAGGGAAAACCAATACTACCCTCTAACTTGTTCCACTATGCAGCATTGTTGAGCCATGGGCAGTGCCATGTCTCAACAGGGGGGATGGTACAGCTGGTGAACCAGGTGTTCACAACGTACGGATTTACAAACTATTCTAAAAAATTTTGTTTAATGTGTCAGATCTGTAACAAATACCATGCACAGGGGGCAATAAAGCCTAAGCAAGGGAGTTTTCCAACACCTCCAACACCACCATATCCGTTTCACACTATCTGTATGGATTTTATAGAACTAAACAAATGTGAAAACAAGAAGTACTGCCTTGTCATTATAGATATGTTCTCCAGGTGGGTGGAAGCTTTTCCAACTAAAAATCCGGATGCAGCTACAGTAGCAAAGGTACTTGTTAAGGACATTATTCCTAGGTTCGGTAATCCAGAAAGAATCTATAGTGACAACGGTACGCACTTTGTAAATCAAACCATACAGCAGCTGAGTAAGTTTTTTGGTATTTCTCTTAAAAATCATTGTGCATATCATCTGCAGTCTGCAGGGCTGGTTGAAAGGCATAATGGCATACTAAAAAGCAAACTAAGGAAATTGATAGCTGAAACAGGGAAAACCTGGCTGTACTGTTTACCTCTGGCACTGTTGAGCACGAGAACTGTCCCTACAGCAAAAGGACCAACTCCTTTTGAAAAGCTGTATAGAAGGGCTTATTACACACCCCAGTGGAAACCTCTCATGTCATCAGACCAGGAAGCTGATTTTACACTAGCTGAAAATGTGAAAAAGTTGTTGAGTTCTAAACATCTGTTGCAGTTTAATTCTGTTTCAGGTCAGAAGCAAGCCGAAACATCAGAAGTGACAGTGACACCAGGAGACTGGGTGTGGATTAAAATCGTGAAGCGAAAGAACTGGGCATCGCCAAAGTGGGAAGGCCCCAACCAGGTGCTTCTTTCAACAACTACTGCAGTCAAGATAGCAGAACGGGCTTCGTGGATATACCTGACGCACTGCAAGTTGATGAGAAACTTCGAATTGCACAAAAGTCTGGCTACAAAGGGGGGTCAGATCAATAGGAACTGATCCGTCTCAAACCCAGTGAAGCAATCATTGGTGCTAAGGTCCTGTAGGGCAGAGAGTAAGATCATGTGTCCAAGTAAAATGACTGAATCAAGAGAATATCTTTCTGGAAGAACCGGAGAAGACAGAGACAGTACGTAACAATCATTTCCACAGAAATATTGCATGACCATCCTAATGATCATCATGGTAACAATAATCTTTTTGTTATGGCCATTTCTCTTCTCTGTTACGCAAGTAGAATTTAGTAAGAGTGAGTGGCACCTGAACTTCAATACTTACCAGGCAATCAAATATGTGTATGCTGAAACCTTCAGTGTTTCGAATTGCTGGATCTGCACAACTCTACCAACAGCATATGGGGGATTACTGCTAACTTCAGTTCCCCTAGGGGCTAATAAGACCTGGGAAAACCTAATTCATGACACATCGAATGTCACATCAGAAGATAAAGTAGCATTACACTTGTCTATTCATCAAAAGGGAACTGTGTGTTTTCATAAGAATGATACAGTCAGGGTAGGATGGAGCCATTGCAATGTAACAGTTCCTTATAGATGCTACACTAAACCTGATAACACCGCATCTTATTGCAATAAACACTATGATTCGTTTTTTGAATTGATGCATAAAACGAATCGAGGAAGTAAAATGTGATTCTGTTCTCTACAAACAACTGTCCATAACTGACAGAAAAATGTTTCACGCAGGACAAGTGTATGTTTATAGTAAAGCTACCACTAAAGCAGAAGATGGTTACGTTATATGCGGAAGAAAAGCATATAAATGGCTACCTGAAAACTGGTCCGGTAGCTGTTTTTTGGGGTACCTGGTTCCGGCCATACGACACACGGCAGTCTTACCTCAAAGGAAAATTTGGAATGTCCGAGAAATTAAGAAGCCTGCTAATCCAGTGGGACAAATCAATGCACCTTGGAAATACCATCATGACTTAGGCCCTGGGAATAACAAAGGACTATCGCACATGGATCTGCGTGATAACATCATATCGTGGGCAGGCATATCACCAGCATATGGAGCAACAAAATCAATCTGGGAGCTGAGAAAACTATCTAAACTTCTTGAAATAATGAGTAATACAACCTTTTCTGCTCTAGAATTGGTAACTGATGAACTAACTGCCATGAGAACAGTGGTACTTCAAAATCGCATGGCTCTTGACTTCAGCTTAGCGGCAAAAGGAGGTACGTCCGCTTTAATCCAGGAGGAGTGCTGTTTGTATATTCCTGACAACAAACACAAGAAAGACAACCATCTTGAAGTAATTCAGCAGGTGTTGGCCATGACCAAACCCATTGATGGACTTTTTCCAGAAATGTTTCGGGGGTTGGAGTAGCATCCTGATGAACATTCTGACTGCTATCTGTGTAGGAAAAGCCTTACTGGTGTGTGGATGCTGCTGCATCCCCTGTATGAAAGGACTAGTTAAGAATATCATAGATGTTTCAGTTTCAGAAACTTTATACCAGGATGCTGAATTCGAGGAATTACTCAAAACTGAAAAAATGCTTTCACAGGCTTAAACTGAATGACTCTCTAACTGCAAATCCTATGCAGGAAATGGTTATGAGAAGAAAAACTTTTATGCTTGTTTTGAAGGTAGAATAAAGTATTAAAAGGGGAAAAATGTTAAGAAAATGTATAACTGCATTGTGCAAGCTTAGATGCCTTCTAGGGTTAAAAAGAAATCAATACGTTTATTCTGCTTGTTCTGTGTGAAATATGTGCAGCTGCAGGAAACCTTGATAAGTGAACAACTGACACTTGAAAGTCTACCATAGTCAGCAGAATGTGCATTGAGGCCAGGGTTGTATCTTGACCCTAGGCAAATGTATCATATGAAAGAACTGAACAGCTGAAGAAGTGCAAGAAACAAAGGAAGATTGAAATTAGCCCAAAGCCAGGTTGTTTTTCCTCAAACATGTTTTGCAATAACAATATTTTCTTGTGTACATGCAGAGAACTGTATAAGAATAGCATGCTGAACTATGGAAAATCAGCAAA
>NC_056725.1:1239992038-1240089760 GCF_019279795.1 Protopterus annectens
AGGTAAGACAGTATATATTTCGGGTACATTACCAAACTGTAGGAAATGCTGCTGAGAAAGTAATTAAAACAGAACTAAGTCATATAATCAAATGGGAATCTCAAAGAAGTTTTAATATATAAATATATGGGTTCTTTTTTTATGGACAGAGGTGTAATGAACAAATGAGCAACAGAAAGAGCAAGAAAGTCAGTGTGGCAGTGAGAGAAGGACTGATAAATGTTAAAGGATCTAAAGATTATACCACTGGTTACCATGTTCATGACTCACAAATAGAAGGTTTTGGTTTTGGAGATCTCATGAGTTCAGACCACATCTCATCTTTGTATAGACAGACTATACAAGAGGTTAGGATTTTACTTCACATTTAAAAAAACATACTCTGTTCTCAAGGGAAGAAGTATGGGATATCTAAAATTCACTGTAACACAAAATCTGCTTGAACCTGGATTCATTATAAGGAGATGCAAAAATCTAATTAAGCTGCTTTTGTTAGATTAGGAATCAGATGAGGTGACTAAAGTGTCCCACTGTGATTTTAATAAACTTACTGATCTCACTCTGTAGTGAAACTTCATAAAAAACTGTATAGCCTCAGAATGTGTCAAAGAGTTGTAAGGTAGACAGCTAGATAAATTATATTTAGTAGATGGAATTGAGAGTAGTTAGGTACCAAAGACATCTGACTTAGAACAAGTGCTGCTTGACATCTCAGCATTAATAGTGCAGGAGGTTATAGATGAGTAATTCACATAAGCATTTTGCCTAAGAGCAGTTCAGTCAACTCCTTTTGGTCAAATGTAATTTGTGTGACTTTTGCTGTGAATGATAATTTTATTTGTGTGAATGTTACATTAAATGAAGTCCCAATTAACGGATTATGTTTCTGTAGTACTTGTACAACTTATTGACTTTAAGGTTAGAGTTTGGATATGAAGTAGGGTTTTGGTTTTGGTTACTGTTGGGGTTAAGTTATGATGATGGAATATACTGAGTGTTGTGTCTGAAGATGAGTATGGAAAACTTTGCCTCCCATAAGAAATATTACAGATAATTATGCTTAGCATTTAGTTTTGTTGCTCTTCAAAAAAATTACTTTTAAATGTAATGTTTTTGAAGTTTTGCATTTTCAAATATTTGGACTAATTTATATTGTCTTCCATCAGTTTAATTTGAAATAGTTGAGTTGTTTTACACCCAGATATATGTGTCTTTATTAATGATAAAATATGTTCATAGCGTATGCACTTCTGGAAGGATGGAAATATTACAAAGAATGTTTAATTGTGGAACATAAAAGCTATGATTTCACACAAAACAAATAATAATAATAATAATAATAGTAATAAATTATTCCCTAGATACACAGGAACCAAATGGTGACTTGTATGATAGGGAGATACTAATATTACCTTGGGCCTACAGAGTAACAAAGTGTTTATATAAAATGCTCTTTAATCAGACTAATAATTCCTTGATAGAGTGGGAACAAGTGAGAGGAATACATGGATGCCTAAACTGAAGTGTTAGTAAAGGAGCGGAAGTGTAGCATCTGTGTGAGTATAACAGCTTCTTGCATACCACAAGGTTCTTCGGTTGGTACACTCTTATTTAACAGCTTCATAAATGAGATGCGGCAGATTTCCCACACATCAATAAACAGAAAATTATATTTGTTATGCTTTGGCTCTCCTCCCATTATAGCAGCAGCTACACTGCAATTTAACTTTCATACATTAGAAAAATAGGCTATGTATTTCCTTACTCCTTCATTCCTCAAAGACCAAGGTTGTTTTGTGCAGTACCAAAATGTTTCAAAGCCATGACAAGTCCTCTTCTTAAGATCCTATTGCACTGGTAAAATTCATCACATGCTTGGGCTTTCTACCTGATACAGTTCTTTGAGCAGGGCTCCACTGTTGAGAAACATTCTGGTTTAATGTTGGGGCTGCTACATTGTCTCAAAGGTCCCTTCACTCTCCCCTCTAAAAATACAATTGACAGCACAGTTCTTCTTTTCCTGTGAAGTAGTGGCATCCTGTTTAAATCCAGTGAGATGTATCTCAATAAACGTAGCTTTGTATGTAACAAGATTGCAAGATTCATCCTGGGGACAGGCTGTGATACTCATCACGGTGCCATTTTATCCCAGCTTGACTGGCTGACTGTAACTGATGTCCCATCCCAATGCACCAGATGTTTCACCTTCTTCCTCACTTGAAACTACTTTACTTACAATACCTTTCTTCTTCATTCACACTGCTACCTACAAAGCAGGGGGTCATCAAGTCTCATGTCCCATATCCACCTTGTGGAATTCTTTGCCCAGATAAAGCAAATATGTGAGCACCACCCATATCTTCTAAACATCTTTATGAGCTTATTTTTCATTTGTAAATATGTGTATAAATTATAACCAGTATAGCACTTACTTAGTGTAGCCTTCTACTCAATAGTAGGCCCTGTAAGGCAGTGGCCGATAGCCTGCTTTTTTTTTTTTTGCCTCTCTTTGAACCCCCCCCCCCCCAACCAGGTCTTTTGATCATAGATCCCTGTCTTGGCTAGTTACCTTATTCATTCCCCTTCACCAAAGTGAGGGTTAGCTGACAGAAAGGCATCATTCAGGCAGACATCAGGGGTGTTTTTTTTTTCCTTATTTTGTCCTACTTCTCCTTGGGTTGATGGCAATGGACACTTCCCCTACTTCAATGAAAGCATGTCCCAGCAAATAACCCCATCTCATACTTTAGTGTAATACAGACTGCCCTCTGTCTGGTCTCTGCCAGGGATGATCCATCCTACTGGTGTGTCCCCTGCACATGTGCACCCCCTCTCCCCTCATGGAGAGATGAGAGGGTCACTCCCCTTAACTCTGTCACCTCCTTGCCTGACTCCTCCATTGCCAGAATAGCTAATCAAACCATAGTCACCTAGGTTGAAGTCAGGGCTCCATCCCTTTGCATCACAGCGCCAAGGTTATGATGACCTGTATTCTTAAGTTATTATATGTATGCTTGCCTGTTTATACTCTAGTGATGTTGTAAACTGTTTTGCTTGTGCTTAAGTATTTACATTTGTATTTGTTTTGTAAGAGAAATTAATTCCCAGGCATTTCCTGAAAAATAGACATTATGCTCAGTGGCACTACATAACATGTTTTTAAGTTAATAAAAACAAATAAATGAACTGATGAAATGTTGATGCCAGTGGCAAATTCATTAGAAAGGTTTTACTTTGAATACTTTGGTTCTGAGGGCAGTATGTCCTTATAGTAAGTCAGAGGCAGTTGAAAGAAAGGCAACAAAAACTGATCACAGCTTGAGTCAGCATCACATTGAGGAAAAAACTAACAAATGTTGCTAAATATCACTACTTATACCTTAGTGGAAAAAGACTAGGACAGAATATAATAAGGGCCCATAGACACCTCAAAGGCTTAACTGCCACAAATGACAACAGTCATTTAAAACTTGTAATTTGTAAGGAAGGAGTAATAAAATAGCAATGTGATAAAGCATTTGCTCATATAATTCCTGACATTTAACGCCTTGCAGAGGACTTGAGGAAACCACAGTGTGAAAGCACATGAAAGACTGACAAATCTCTTGTAACAGAATGATTAAGAAATATGTAGGGCTTGATTCCAAAAGACTTGCTTTCAATGTAAGTGACCACTTACAATGAGAGCAGGCTGAGACCAGGTCTTTTTGAATCTGGTCCATGTTGTAAGCCTGTTTACAGATAAGCCTTACACTGATGTAAGTCACCGACATTGAGACGAAGACTTTCAGAATCAGGGCAGCCTTACACTGAGAGTAACTCTTTTGGAATCTGCCCTGTAGAGTGGTAACATTTGTATAGTTTACAATAGTTATGTGCACAGACAGGTGTTGCATGCATACCTGTTACTCTCTTAAGTTTTCAGTATTTCTAATGATAGGTAATTTGCCACTTAGGAATATTGAATATGATTAATAGTATCTCATGTTTCACTTATTGCTCCATTACTCTCTGCAACTTTTTCTTACAAATATGTCCTTGTACTGTAGGTTCCCAAACTAGTTTCATGAGAGTAACCTGTGTGTATGATGTTATTCTGTGCACTGCCATGAAACAGCTGAGTTTCATTGTAAGTCAGTTGTTGGATAAGTTATATGAATCAGAGAGCTCACTGATTTCTTAATATAACACTTGATGAGAAAATGCTAGAAAACTAGTGAATGCTGCAGTTCATATTTATTAATCCTTATTATCTCAAACATAATTATCAGGATATACATAATTTAGATGCTATAGATGTTGCTGCTTGAACAAATTCAGCCAGTAGCACAGGGATGTGTATAAACAGTTTGCCACATAAGTCTTGCAAATGAGTGTAGATGCCCTCTATATACATACATACATGCGGCGAAACCAGTCTGTGAAACAGACTATCTGCCATTAAAGTTGAGTACGCACCACTGCTTCTGTTGCCTTATTTGCGTGCTAGTGTTGGAGTTTTTGCGGCATTGTGTGTGTGTGTATATATATATATATATATATATATATATATATATATATATATATATATATATATATATATATGTATATGTATATATAAAAGTTTCTAAATAATTGTGTGTCTTAGGTATTGAAGACACATTTAAGAGGTAAAGAAAAAGCTTACTAAGCTAAATTAAATAAGAAAACAATATAGGAACCTTGTATCCTTCTTTACTGATTTCTAGGTAGGCCTCCTGGCCCTGCACAACTTAATCTATCTCTGGTTATTTGCTAACTCCAGATATACACCCCTATAAAGTATATTAACCTAAGTCCCTTAATTGACATTTTGTCAGAAACCTTAGCCATGCCTGCTTCTTCCTTACCTAAAACTTTAAAGTTCCCCACATTTTGTCAAGATGTTTATGAAGTCTGCAGATAATTTCTCAAACATCCCATAATAAAAACTGGACTAGGCCTTCAGACATATTCTTTTGTCTTGTTACTTTACAGTATCTCTTCAGACTTGAACTCATGTTTCATGATAATTAAAATGCAAAACCCTTCTATTATTACAGAAAGAAAAAGTATTTATCTCCAGTATTAACTTTGTCAATTTGTTGTCATATTTTACGTTTTGTTTTTTTAGTTGTACATCCCAGCTGAGCAACCCCCTCTTTGAAGTAAAAATATGTCTTAACATCTAGCTGTACCAAGTGCTAATCTGAAACAGCCTGTTCTAGTTAACTTCTGTAATCAGACTTCATGTCTATTCTTTGTTTTCCCTAGACTTCAGATTAGCATTTTGCATAGTCTGATTGTTCATTGTATGCATAATTAATACCATGTCAGTACTAAAAGCAAGATTACAGTGGTTCTAGTAAGACACCTGGCTAGCAGAATTTTAAAAATAGGTAGATGCTTCCAAATGAATGAGGCAAAATTCATCAAGTAATGTGTGCTAATTGAGATATTCTCTGAAGTATTTTGGCATTTCAAAATGATAATAAGGTTATCAGATCAGCATAAATGTAACCTAGTAAAAACTACTGAAAAGTATTATGTTATATGTGTGTGACTGATTATTCTGTGAGGATTATGCAAATCGCCTCTAGAATAAAATTCTGTTCAGGCAAGCTAATGCTCTAAAATTATGGTACTGTTCCCACACAAAGCATGATCACCAGGATGTGATTATTACAAAATACTTCATTATAATCATTGCCAAAATTGTTCAGGAATGGGTAAGTCTGCAATGAAACAAAAGTTGAAATTTTCCAGAGTAGCATCCAGTTTGTAAATACACATGGAACATTTATAATCTCAATGAAACAGGTAGAAAGTCAAGCAATGAAATATCAGGAATGTTGAAATTCATGTCACTGGGTATAGCACAGTAACCACCCAAGGACAGCAAAAAAGAACACGGAATGAATGGTTCCAGTGAAACATACTCATCTGCTGCCATCCAGAGTTACTCAGCCATTAACATACATATTGAGGCTGTCACTCATCTCAGGGCTAATTAACAGTCATGACTTTCATAAACAAAATCCGGCAGATGTACTCATACCAAGAATAGAAAGATAGCAATAATTATTCTGTTCCTATAGTACATTGCCATTTTAAGGGTGCTGTAAATGAGAAACAGGATATACTTTATCAGCAAAGCATTGCAGGATACATCTAGCAAAACAGCAACTTGGTACAAAAATCACTTATTTTGTCTTATATAATAATGTCTGTAAAGTATAATTAGTGTGAGAACAGTCATTTCCTTGTTAAGCAAATAAGTCAGTATTCATTCCAGTTAATAAATGACTAAAATAAAAATATATAAATCAAGTACAACAATTTTTGTTTTTACAGTGTCACTGGAAATCTGGATTTGTATGCATATCCTGAATGTTATCCTTCTTTGTAATCCTAAAGAGCATGACTCTCTCCTGCAGGCAATTAATTGAGTGCCTACACAAATTCACTGCCTAGGACATGGGTCCTGACTCATGTGCCTGCATTCTATCTGGCAACATGGCATCGTTCTGTGATGGACATTAATGTAATAAGCTGTATTATAGCACCAACGGGACAACAAAGTCACTGTGTATCAACAACTACTGTCTATCGCAAAAAAAAATGTAGTTTCTGGACACACTATTCTTTAGTTAAACTAGGTATAGAAGATTTATAATTGTGTATTGTTCTGGATTTTGGTAACTGTATCAGTCTAACTTGTTTTATAAAACATGGTGATTGTAAAGACTATTTGCCTATGTGAGCACTACTAAAGAATTCATGTGTCGCCTGGATGTTTGCAGGTTAATCATCTGTGAGAATTACTTTTTTATGTGTAGCAACTAAGGAATACAGAATAAACAGGGAATAGCCTGAAACAGAAATAGTCATGAATGCCTTACATGTGCTGATAAGAGATGTTGAACTACACCAATGAATTACCTCTAATTCTCAAATAAAATGAATTTGTATTCTGTGATACATTAGCATTCCTACAGCAGTCACAGGAATAAGCCATATTTTAACTACTTAGCTACAATTAGCACAGAGGACTACATTTCTGATTTGTTAATGAGCTGCTTCCTGTGCCAAAGGTACAGGGTTTGAATCTTTCCACTGTCATTTACCTACTGTGTGATCTTGAGCAAGTCACTTAAGCAGCTAGTGCATTGAGGCAGTTAGGAATTTTGCTATACACCTTAATGATCTCCTAAACTGTATGCCTAGTAACTATGAACCTATAAATCTAAAGAATTGTAGTATTTATACCTCTCAGCTGTGCAGTAGTATGCAGAATGTTCAGATTTTTGCCCATAATTTTTGCTCTGTTCTCATAATATTTGTAGTTTTCTGGCAAACCATTGAGGACTGCAGTCCCTAAATAATGATACGATTGTCACTGTTGATGTGAGACCCCACCCCATGTATAAAATGGGAGAAGGGGGTTGATGCTAATGCCAGTTTGAGCTGCAGACTTCATATTCTTCAAACTATGCATGGTATAGCAAAACCTGTTATTTCTAGCAACTTTCTAAGTTTATAAGAGCAAGTTTTAACATCTGTTCCTATTTTGGGGCTTTTCTCCTCTCATTATTTTTGGCTTTGTCCCCAGTTCTTGTTCTGTGAGACTGAGACATAATGGTAGTATCATCTGTTTTGAGAAACATGAAATGCTGTTCCACATTGTGTTGTGTTTTGTTGAAGACAGTGACATTAGAGGAGGTGGATTCATTAGTCTGACCCCCCTGATCCCCTTCCTCACAGAGTGCATGTTTCCATTTGTGACTGCAGTCGTCTATTCTCTTCTTCTAGTCTTTTATTTCCAGAGGCTTGACACTTCTCATGCTTCTCGCAAAAGGGGTGGAGACAAACAAAGAGCAGTAAGGAGTGATCTGTGTAAATTGTATCTAATAATCTGTTTACAAGCTTTGTTTTTGCTTGACTGTTGCCATCATGTTGCAGTGCGATAGTCACTTTGTAGTTTTCTGGCAAACCATTGAGGACTGCAGTCCCTAAATAATGATACGATTGTCACTGTTGATGTGAGACCCCACCCCATGTATAAAATGGGAAAAGGGGGTTGATGCTAATGCCAGTTTGAGCTATTGCTGGTTCCCCTCATCCAAAATTCCCTGTTTATAATTTCAAAGTTTAACTGGCATTTCACAGCCTGGTTGCCATCTAGGAGGTTGTATGCCAGATTAACTGCTGAGAATTTTAGATCTTTAAAAGAAAAGAAAATCCTTGACGTTTCCAAAACTTGGTGCATATCTTCTTTAGCAATGTACCATTCTTCTTCAACAACATCCACAGCAATGGCAACACCTACTATATTTAAGAACGTCATTAGTTGCATGCCCAAAGTTGCTTCTGTACAGTCCTTGATCGCATCATATAACAGATAGCATCCTTACCGATTGTGCCAAGGTTCAGTGAGAGAGTAGCACCATAATGCAGCGGTAATAATCGGGCCCCTAAATATTCATTGTCTAGAGCTGCATTACAAATAAGAGGAATTTCATAGCCTGTATTCTTTTCATAGATATACCAACTATATGTTCTACTCCTAAGTAAATGATACAGAAGCTAAGAAAGTCCATGAAACCATTGCTAAGTTGAGGTGTTGGTTTGTTTTGCAGATTCACAGCTATATACACTGTTGGAAACTCCTGGTATTCTGGCTGGTGTGTGATTCTCAAACAATCTGGAACTATATTGTTGATTGATAAGTATATTTCTTGGCATTTTAACCTTTCAGAGTTCTGCATTGTCTTAATTTTGCCTGACTGAATTATTTTATATTTTTTCTGGCATTGTTTTCTGTTTCTCATCTCTCCTGAAACTGCTTCCCCCCTATTCCTGTGGCAAAATTTATAAAACTGTTCTAACAGCTTTTGTGTTATCTGATTGCTTCAAGGCTTGCTGATTTAAAAATAGTTTCTGTTCGTAAATTCCTGCATACACTGTTGGAAACTCCTGGTGTTCTGGCTGATGTGTGATTCTCAAACAATCGTGAAATATATCGCTGATCGATAAATATATTTCTTGGCATTTTAAACTTTCAGAGTTCTGCGTTGTCTTAATTTTGCCTGACTGAATTATTTTATATTTTTTCTGGCATTGTTTTCTATTTCTCATCTGTCCTGAAACTGTTCCCCCCCACCCTATTCTTGTGGTGTTGTTATAGTTGGTGGCTTTGCAGTTGCCCGCCCCTGGTATAAATTTGATATGGGACACCCCTCCCAGTCTGGTGTTCACTCTACTTAATACAGAGAGAACATTTGAGAAAGCCAACCCACTTAGGTTCTTAACCTTGAATTTTTCTTCTGCTCCTTCTTCCTCTCTCCTTGCACTTTATTTTAAAAAATTGCACTTTATTTTGTTTTTGCATCTTCTTAAAAGTACTCAATTGTATTTATTCTGCTCCATTTATAACTGCTTGGTAGTAGCCTGATTAAACTGTAACTGTTATTCTAAGCCTTTTGGTTTAAGCACTTGGGCTTCAGACCAGTTGTTTTACATTAAGAAAGTTTGTGGTCTGCATTGTTGTGGTAGGACAGGTAGCTTACATCCTTCTAGGTTGGGATTTGCTGATTGAAGGCTCAGTGACTGTTATTCTAAGAGTGTATTAGTTCTGGTTAAAGCACTTGGGCTTCAGGCCAGTTATTTTTCATTAAGAAGGTTTGTGGTCTGCAGTTTTGTGGGAGGAGAGGCTAGATTCTGCCCTTCTGAGATGGAAATTTCTGGTTAAAGGCTTATTGTGCCTGCTTATTTGAACTGTTTCTTTCTGAAATTAGTGCACCTTGTTTGCTGTAGCATAGACTAGATTCAGACATCCTGAATCTAGCTTTGTTTGTATAACTTGAGCACTAATCCAGGCCATCTTTTTTTGGAGAAGGTTGCCCTGCACACTAGTGGCAGGAGTGTGCAGTTAGAACTTGTCTGATTGAAGACTGCTGGAACAGGGCTCAGTTTTGAGCTTTTTTACAGGTTAATTGGGTAATTTGTTTAAATCAGTTTGCTTGTTTTCTACTGTTATATAAAAAATGCACTTTATTCATCTGCTTTTACTGGATTTGTGTTTCTTCCTACTTTATTAGTTTATTTTGCTTTTGCTGCTTTTTCTTAAAATTATTTAATTGTATTTATTCTGCTGCATTTATTACTGCTTGTTAGTAGCCTTATTAAATTGTAACTGTTATTCTAAACCTTTTGTTGAAGCACTTGGGCTTCAGACCACTTGTTTTACATTAAGACAGGACAGGTAGCTTACATCCTTCTAAGTTGGGAGTTGCTGATTGAAGGCTCAGTGTCTGTTATTCTAAAAGTGTATTAGTTCTAGTTTAAGCACTTGGGCTTCGGGACAGTTATTTTACATTAAGAAGGTGTGGTCTGCACTCTTGTGGGAGGAGACGGTAGATTCTGCCCTTCTGAGCTGGGAGTTTCTTGTTAAAGTCTTATTGTGCATGCTTATTTGAACTGTTTCTTTCTGAAATTGGTATGCCTTGTTTGCTGTAGCATAGACTAAATTCAGACCTGCTGAATCTAGCTTTAATTGTATAACTTCAGCACTAATCCAGAACATCTTTTTTTGGAGAAAATTCCCCTGCACCCTAGTGGCAGGAGTGTGCAGTTGGAACTTGTCTGATCGAAGACTGCTGGAACGGGGCTCAGTTTTTAGCTTTTTATTGGTTAATTGGTTAATTTGTTTAAATCAGTTTGCTCATTTGCTACTGTTATATTAAAAAAATACACTTTATGCATTGCCGCTTAGCTAGGATTAAACTATTCCTGGTGCCATAAAGTCTGCTCTCCAAATTTTTCCTTAGAACTAGCCAGTTTTTTTAGTTTTAGCACTCAAATATGTTTCTTTGAGCTCAGCACTTGTTCAGAACTCGTTGTAAGCACTAAATAAGCTACAAATTACTACTGCACTCAACTTTCCTCACTTGTCTACAGGAAAACAGTTTTTAGTACTTAATAAATAAGCACCAATCCAGGCATGTCTGAGGGTCAGCTCCCAGTGTTTTCTCCTGTCTACCTGGTGAATCTGAGCATCTTGGGGCAATGCAGCAATTGCCTCATGTACACAGACAACCCTGTCCTCCTACCACCCAACACTACAACCTGTGAGAGATGCACTTATATAGCCAAACTGGAAGCAAAGCTCTCATCACCCAAGACTGGACTAGACAGTCAAGAGAAGGTAAACACTTGCACCACACCACACTCATTACATAGTCCCTCAAAACCTACACCACCAAAACAGACACATAGAAACACAAAGCACACACCTACATTCATGGAGGCTCTCAATAAAAATCTGCTCAAGCAACAGAGACCTCCAAAGCAGAAACGCAAGCAACCTCCACCCCCCAGCACAACCCAAATGACACATAGCCCACAAACTCAGTGTGCCACTCAACCACAGCCCATAAGGCATAACAACATACCCAATACTCTAGTCATAGATGACTCTATAGTCAGACACACTGATGTTCTACTCATCAGGCTAAACAAGGAGAAAGTTACTGTCAGCTGCCAGGATCTGCCACATAATGCATGCACTCAGGTCACTCCACAATAAGTACAAACATGACTCTATCATTGTCCATGTTGGTGTGAATAACCTGAGATGTACCTCCCTGGACTACATGAAAAGAGACATGGAGGAGCTCTCTGATCTTGAAGTCCAGGCAGGTATGATCTTAGCCCTGAGTAGCATCCTGCCATCACCCAGAATGATAACACAGTACAAGGACAAAATTATTTACTTCAACAATTGGCTAAGCTTCTGGTGTCATTCTAAGGGGAGCCAGTATCTGTCTGCCTGGGATGACATGATCGACAGACCAGGATGCTTTGCCAGAGATGGCCTGTACCTGTCACCCTTGAGATTCCGGATACTGGCTAAGGCTCTTGCCCCCCCTGTAGTGCCTTTTTTAGGCAAGGTTCAAATGACAGATTCACCACCGTAACAGGTACAAGCAAGCAAAATCTGAGGGTAATGCTACTCAATGATAGAAGTCTAAACCTCAAAATGCATTCACTTGAGGCACTCCTTAAAATGGAGAACATCGACATCTGTGCAGTGATAGAGACCTGGTTCAAGGCTCCAGAGAGCACCCCTGCATTACCAGGCTATAATTCATACCACACCTTCCGGCCAACTAACCTGGACCAATACACTAAAGGCAGAGGCGTGTCCATATTCATTAAGGATATCCACAACTCCAGGCTAGTTGCTCAGCATAATGCATCCAAGATTATCCAAGTGCAACTAACTCTGGGCAAGACCGCAATCCAAATTGTAACTTGCTACAAATCCCCCACCATGCCCCAGGATTCCCACTCCTTATTTCTTGATACACTCAAAAATATTAGGGTACAACCCAACACCCTAATAATGGGTGATTTCAACTACTCCACTGGGAAAACTACTCATGTACCAACTCTTTTGCTCAACATTTTCTGGAATTCATCAATTCCAATACCTTGGATCAACTTATCCACACCCCCACCAGGGGCAGTAATATCCTAGACCTGGTCATTACCAACATGAGTGACCAGTATTCCACACGAGAGGTCAATTCCTTGTTGGTCAGATCCGACCACAAGCTAATCACCTTGGACATCCACATCCCGCCCCCCACCCTCCATTAGGGAAACCACCGTAAAAAATTTCTCCAAAGCCAACTTCACGCTTCTTAAGACAGAAGTGGCAAACTTCACGACACCCATGCAGACGGACAATAGAGGTATGACTGCTGAATCCTACACAAATGCACTTTATAAGCACTTACACAAGTGCATGGATTGTGCTATCTCTAACAGAATCAAGATGCTATCTTCCAAAAAAGGAAGCCAATCTGGTGGTTCCTTGCCATAAACAAACTCTACAACAGAAGGAAGAAACTGTTGCAAAAAAAAGTAAAATCCCATGATTGGAGGAACTCCCTGGTCAGCTTCACTAAGAAGCTGCGATCCTTCATAAAATCCTCCAAAGCTAGTTATGAAAACAAAATTGCCACTGATTCTAAAGACAACCACAAAGCATTCTATATCTATGTCAAGAATCTCAATGGCAACACTCAGATCTGCTCTGAGTTACAGCACAATGGCACTAAATATACAGAACCAACTGATATTGCCAACATCCTGGCAGATAGGTTCAGTGCTAACTTTACCCCCCCCCCTCACCCCCTAAAGGGCCCATCTCTATACTGGAAGAATGCAAAGTTCCTGTAATCATGGCTGCACAGGTAAAAACTACACTCTTCAAAGCCAAGAGCACAGCATCCATGGGACCTGGCAATATCCCAGGCTGTGTTCTACACGAACTACAGAATGAACTGGCACCCCACCTAAGCACCATGTTCAATCATAGCCTCACCTCAGGCTTTGTGCCCACTGAATGGTGCACAGCGATGGTTATCCCACTTCATAAAGGGGGAGCCACCACAGACTCCGGGAACTACCGCCCCATTAGCCTAATGAGCCTGGTCTGCAAGGCCATGGAACTTATCATCATGGAACTTATAAACAAAGACATTGGTAATCGTCAAACTCTGGACCCCACCCAGTTCAGGTTTGTAAAAGGCAGATCATGTCTCCTAAACCTGATAGACTTCTTTGAAGCAGTCACCAAAGCCGTAGACAAGGGTAAGGTGGTTCACACAGCCTATCTAGATCTCGCCAAGGCTTTTGACACAATCCCCCACTCTGGAATTATAGATAAACTCACTAAACTAGGTATAAATCCCTATGTCACAAGATGGGTTGCCAACTGGCTCACTGACAGAACCCACACTGTGAAAGTAGCAGACTCCAAATCTGACTTCAGACCAGTGACAAGTGGAGTACCACAGGGTTCAATCCTGGGTCCTCTCCTGTTTGGTATCTACTTTTCTGAAGTACAGGCTAACAGAGAAGGTCTTTGGCTAATGAAGTTCAGAGATGACTGCAAACTAGGAGCCATAATCGAAACTCCTAATGATGTGGACATCCTACAAAAGGGCCTCACTGAGACAGGTGCCTGGTGTCAAAGCCATGGCCTCAAGCTCAGTGCCAAAAAGTGCATTTTCATCCCCTTTGGTTAAAAACTCTGTACCCATGAGTTACCACAGAGGTAGTAGTCTACTTAACACCGAAAGTGTGATAAGAGACCTTGGGACACAGGTGGACAGTAGTCTCTCCTTTGATAATCACATTGCCACAGTAGTCAGGAAATCCTTCTACATGGCACACCTCATCTCAAAAGGTTTCTCATTCAGGAAAAAAGAGGTCATTGTTCCCCTCTACTAATCACTCATTAGACCCATTATAGAGTACAATGCCCCTTTTGGTATGTACCTCACAAGACATCTACAACAACTGGAAAGGCCACAGAAATAATTCACAAAGAGGATTACCAGCCTCAAACAGATGCCCTATGCAGACCATCTCAAAAAACTCCAGCTTTATTTCGTCGCATATCACCTACTCAGAGGCGATCTCTGCCTAACATACAAAGCTGTGTCAAACCCAGAGCTGTTGGACATGCTCCACTTAAAGAAATCTCAATCCCTCTGAGCTACACACTCTAGGGACCTAAATCTTGTCACCACAATAAACAGAACACGCTGGAAGGATAGATTCCTGTCCCAAAGACTTCCCATACTCTGAAACAAACTACCTATCTATATCAAACAAAGCTCCTCATTAGCACTCTTCAAGAAAAATCTTGATGGTTGGATGGGAAATAAGAAATTCACCCCGGGGATCACCTCTGTGGCTCTGCTCAACAGGGGCACAGGAAAATAATTTTCTTGGCTAGCAAAAGCCAGGGTACCTTTTTGGCTAGGCTTATATAGGCCCTAGGGCCAATAGCCTAGTACCTACCTATGACCCTGATGATGACACAGCAACAGATTAAATAAGTGGTCAGTGGATGTTGATGTGTATTGTGGAAATCAGGTACAAACATTTTAAATGATCCCTTTAATTCTCTTATAACAAAGCTCTCACATCAACTAACCTTAAGAAATGCAAATCTGCAAAGCATGATATAATTACTAAGTATGAAAAAGCTGATAGAATTAAAAAAAGAAGAATTTCCATTTACAGCTATATTTGTATATGCTACACTAAGAGTTATAAATGATACCATAAAAAAATAGTTTCAATTCTTTCACACCATTTCCTTTTGGATATGCTAATGACCTATTTCTCAAAAGTAGGATACAGAATTGTGTAATTTTGTTGAAGACTGACTGATAGAAATAACATGTGAAGTTTCATAAGAAATATATGTTTTTTTAACTTGGCAGCAGTAATTTGGCCAGTTATATGTGTCCATAGACAGATAGTTCAGATGATGACATAACAGTTCCATTTTGTTTCTGGACAGAAGATTGACAACTCCATCATTACACATGCTAGCAGCATAGAGAAGCAAAATATATGCTATGTATATCAGAAATAACAGGTACTGACAGTCAGTATTTGATATGGACAAAATGCAAATAGAATCAGAAACTATCTCATTTGATTTCACCTTTGTGCATTATCAGAAGATTACTATGAGATGGCTGAAGATGAAACCTGGTGATTTTTCTTCACTCCTAATGTTCATTAAATTTATTCTTCACGCGTCATTGTTCACGAGTGTTTCTATTTGCTTTATTTTATTTTTATTTTTAAAATGTGTTACCTGTGGTAGAGCATTGATCTGGTCTGCTTTCAGGACAGCCTCAGAAAGATACAGAAAACTATAAAGCATATGTGGGAAAAAACAAAACCACACCACGCTGTGAGCCTCCAGAGAAAACAGTCAAGAATATGGAGAAAAAACACTGGTATGCTCACCACAGCAGAAATTCCAAGCTAAAAGCTGGTATAAAATGTACAGTCCACCGCTTCAAAGGTTAAAATCTCTTTATTAAAACACAAAAGGATAAGCGCTTTCGCATGCTGTAACACCCGCTTCTTCAGATCTATAAAGCATATGTGAAATACTTAGCAAGATACAATCAATACATAAAATATAAGCAACAATGTTCAATCAAAAAACTGATAGGCATGCAATTGTAAATAAGAAAACTAATTCTGTATTGCTGTGCAATGGTAATAATTAATGGAAATAAAATAGTTGAAGAGGAATAAAAGATGGTAGATAGAGCTGGTGATCTGATTGGATTCTGGAGACAGAGAAGGGAAAGAAGAGACTGTAGTGTAAGTGGAAATAGGGGGGATTAAAGAATGTGGTAATAGCCAGTCAGATTAATTAGAAATGAGAGGAGAAGGAGGGATGAGGTGAAGAGAAGAGCGGAAGTGTGATGTGTTTGCAGTGTGTCTCTTTCTATCATGGACAAAGAAGAAGAAAACTTTGAAGGAAAATGTAGTGTGGAAGAGGTGGAAGGTGGACTTAGCTAATATCAGGCTGAGGGAAGCAGTTCTGTAGAGGAAATGTTTTAACTGGGCCCATGATTTGATAATGGACTGCCTACCCTTAAGTCCAGAGAGACAAGGTTCCCACAGTTTTGGGCCCATGTTAGACAAGATGTGAATGGTGTAATATAATTTGTTTCTGGAAGATGACTTGATCTGAGGTTTTAGTTGGAGGATGTAGTGGTGAGATAGCTAGCAACAGGAAGGAATAGGTGTTGACTGAGGAGTTTGAAAAGCAGATAGTAACTGGGTCATTGTTTCATTGGGAGTCACATGGCTTGTATGAATGATTGGCAGTGATTTTCTCTTTTGGAAACTATGGAAAAAAATCTGCCAGCTTGGTTTGAGATGGTCTGGAGAGCTATTAGATTCTATTTGGAAGCTGGTGAAGTTAATGAAAGTTCATACTGTCATCATGGTTGCACAATACCTTTGCCAATGGCACTTCTTCCTACAGGTAAGAGGGAGTACAAATTTTTCTACTTTACAAAGGAGTTTGGGAAATCTTACCTTTGATCATGGAGATGTGGCGTTGAAAGTTTGGATGAAAATCCAGTCAAACTAAGAGGTAGTGAAAGTGATCTGTTATTGTTATTGGGTTCTTGCTGTTGTGGGGTAGTTGCCATTTAGAGGCAATAGTTTTTTTATTTATTTGGTTAAAAATAGAATTGCTTTTACTACGTTGAGGTTAACTAGGAGATTATTGTTTTGAGTGACTTAGAGAGAAGACTGAAATCAGTTTTAGTTGCGATTTTATTGAGGCAGGTGAGGACAAAGACCTGTAAATAGCTGTATCATCTACATAGTGGTTCATATGTTAGTACAGGAGTTGGATGGGACTCATGAATATATATATATATATATATATATATATATATATATATATATATATATATATATATATAGATGGACTGCTTGTTTACAATGGATAAGGAGGTATTATGTGGGAAAATAATTAGACATGAGTAGTGATAACGTTCTGAGATTGCATATATAAACCAATATTTTATGTATTAGTAGCTATGAAGAGGATGAAGAATGGAAAGGCTGTTGGTCCAGATGACATACCTGTGGAAGCATGGAGGAGTTTAGGTGAAATGGCAGTGGAGTTTCTAACCAGATTGTTTAATGAAATCTTGGAAAGTGAGAGGATGCCTGAGGAATGGAGAAAAAGTTTCTTGGTACCGATTTTTAAGAATAAGGGTGATGTGCAGAGCTGTTGTAACTACAGAGGGATTAAATTGATCAGTCACAGCAGGAAGTTATGGGAAAGAGTAGTGGAAGCTAGGTTAAGAAGGGACATGATGATTAGTGATCAGCAGTATGGTTTCATGCCGGGAAAGAGCACTACAGATGCGATGTTTGCTCTAAGAGTGTTGATGGAGAAGTACAGAGAAGGTCAGAAGGAGTTGCATTGTGTTTTTGTAGACTTAGAGAGAAAGCATATGACAGGGTGCCTAGTGAGGAGTTGTGGTATTGTATGAGGAAGTCGGGAGTGTCAGAGATGTATGTAAGAGTGGTACAGGATATGTACGAGGGTAGTGTGACAGCGATGAGGTCTGCGGTGGGAGTGATGGATGCATTTAAGGTGGAGGTGGGATTACACCAAGGATCAACTCTGAGCCCTTTCTTATTTGCAGTGGTGATGGACAGGTTGACAGACGAGATCAGACAGGAGTCCCCGTGGACTATGATGTTTGCAGATGACATTGTGATCTGTAGTGAGAGTAGGGAACAGGTGGAGGAGACCCTGGAGAGGTGGAGATATGCTCTAGAGAGAAAAAGAATGAAGGTCAGCAGGACTAAGACAGAATATATGTGTGTGAATGAGAGGGAGGATAGAGGAATGGTGAGGATGCAAGGAGTAGAGGTGGTGAAGGTGGATGAGTTTAAATACTTGGGATCAATAGTTCAGAGTAATGGTGAGTGTGGAAGAGAGGTGAAGAAGACAGTACAGGCAGGATGGAGTGGGTGGAGAAGAGTGTCAGGAGTGATTTGTGACAGACAAGTACCAGTAAGAGTGAAAGGGAAGGTCTACAAGAGGGTATTGTGACCAGCTTTGTTATAAGGTTGGAGACAGTGGCATTGACAAAAAGGCAGGCATTAGAGCTGGATGTAGCAGAGTTAAAGATGTTAAGATTTGCACTGGGTGTGACGATGGACAGGATTAGGAATAAGTATATTAGAGGGTCAGCCCAGGTTGGAAGGTTTGGAGACAAAGCCAGAGATGCAAGATTACATTGGTTTGGACATGTGCTGAGGAGAGATGCTGAGTATATTGGGAAAAAGATGCTAAGGATGAAGCTACCAGGTAACAGGAAAAGAGGAAGGCCTAAGATAAGGTTTATGGATGTGGTGAGAGAGGACATGCAGGTGGTTGGTGTGACAGAGCAAGATGCAGAGGACAGGAAGAAATGAAAACAGATGATCCACTGTGGTGACCCCTAATGGGAACAGCCGAAAGAAGATGATGATTAGTATGCTCGCTTATGATTTTATAAAGTAGGGTTCTATAGCCATTAGATGATAAGCTGTCTTACAGACCTTTAGCCATGAACAAAATAATTTCTGAAACTAATGTATTGCCTGGGGCAGCTACAGTCCTAGAAATTTGGGTAATGATATGCTTGGAGTATAAGAAGCCATTTTTCTGGCAGATATTATTCTTTGCTCTCAGCTGTACTGAAGTCAAAACTGAAACTGCATTTATGTTATATGACTGAACAAGAAGTCCTTTGTTTTTGTGTTAGCTTGTGCACATACACAAGCAGCATTTTCATCATGCACAGCTGTTTTGGGGCAGCAAGCAAAGCAATCAAAACTTCATATAGATCTTCTGACAGAGATAAGCACTACTGACATTTACAGCTATACTAAATGAACAACAGCTAATAGCACAGACTTGCAAAGGCAACATCAAATAAATCTTTCAGCACATAATGCTAATAGATCTGTAATGTACTCGACTGTGCACTGACCAGGAGTAGCATAGTATAGCTCTAAGTATTCTGAGGATGCATATCTTGAACTGTTTACTTGAAGGGAAACTATCTTTTTTGTCAGTGTGCATTTTTTTAAATTTAATAGTAAAATTTAAAGTGTTGGTTGTTGGTTTACCATCACTATAAAGTGCAAATAAATGTCAGTGTAAAGCAAAATATTTCAGCTGCAGTACAGGAGCATAAGCTGGTTTTGACAGAACATTTAAAAGCAGAGTAGTACTTACTGCCAATAATAGTGCTATAAAGAGTAGGCCATCCCCTTAGTCTCTCCCAAATACAATTGGTGCTTTTCTTAAAAAATACATTTAAAATATGTGAAAGTTGTGCAATAAGTCATGTATTAGTACAGCACTGGCACTAATGATGAACACTAGTACAAACCTGAAGATGACTTTCATTTCACTGAAATGCCAGAAAATGCTGGAGTCTGTTTTTAATCACATTGCTAAAGGTGATGAGGCAGTGATTTTGCAAGATGACTAAGTGGAAGACACCAGGAACGCAGGCTCTGGGAATGTTTCTCGGAACATTGTATGCCAGCCATAGAAAATGTCAGTACTAAACAGGACAATTATATTGTGGCTGGTAAGGAAAGGGATTTCAAAGTTGCTGAAGAATTGTTTTCTATGCTGACACCATTGAGGAACTGAAAGAACAATAAGTGGAACTGATAAAAGAGAAACAAACTGAAAATGAAGACAAGGCTTTGCAGAGAATATCTGGGTTATAGAAATATCTAACAAGAAAGAAGAAACTGTTTGTATGGCATTTATTCATGAAAAGTCAGTATACAGGACTGGGCTGTGTCCAAGTCAAAGTAAAACTGAATGAATATACCAGTTATGTTTGGCAAGTCCCATAGATGATGCTCAACAGTCACAGCATGCCTTGGTTCCTTTTTTTCTTTCTTTTGTTTTTCTTTGCTCCTGTGCTAGACTTGCCTGCTACCTTTACCCAGTTGGTTCATTCATTCTACTGAGAGACAGGCATCCTCAAGCTAGGCAGGAGTCATCCAACCCATTCAACATTTATTCCTGCCTGAGGTACTTAATTAGCCCATTCATTCCCCCTATGATGAGAGTCAGGTGTTAGGGAGCAGGCCTAGCCTCCCTGTTGGAGCATCCTTCCTCCCTGTGGCAGTTGCTATGAGCTCCACCAATGCTTGCTGTGGTAAGCATACATCTGCAAGCTGAATTCCCCAGCCTGTGCATATGCACAGTGGCAGTGTGGGTTTGGCAGACCAGTGCTACATGTATGCAATACCTAATTCTCCCTGTAAGTATCCCCCAGTTGATGAGCAAGATCCATCCCCCGCCATAAGATGGATGAGTTAGCAAAGGCTACTCATTTTTATCCTCCTCTTCCATCTCTATATAACACCTAAGCTGCTAGTCAAACTCAGGTTGCTTGAGCCATAGTCAGGGCTTTATCTCTCTATGTCACCACAGCTGGCTCAGGTCATGATTCAGTGTGAAAATTATAAACTTAAGGACCAGATTTTGCTAACATCGTTCAGGCTTAGTAAAGTCTGTAAGATATGGGAGAAACATATGTTTTTTTTTTAATGACTCTTGCTTTGAGACAGACAGACCTAGAATATGTGGGCACAGTTTTGCACCTGTCTGAGCATAGATTCAGCAAGTTTAAATTTAGAATGTTTTACCTGTATATATTCAGAGATTTTTTTCCCTCAAAGATTTTAGACTTTTTACCGATCTGCAGGAAGCGCTGACTACCATTTGCGAATATGTGCCAGAACAGGGGCATGTAAACCCCTTGACTGGTGCAGCAATAAAAACAGTATATTAGGCTATAGCATTAACAGATTGTTTGAAATGGGCTGCTGGGAATATTACAAAACTTCTTAGATGGTCTGTGAATCAGGAAGAATGACCCATTTTCGAGAATCACATGATTATGTGCTATGGCAATGAAAATGGATTAGAAGAATTTCTTATAAAAATGGCTGTTACTTTGTTCTTAGTGATACTGAATGTAATATTCATGTGCTGTTTTGTTAATGCTTGTGAATGTTGTTGCAGTTTAGTCATTTATTCAAATCCAACTCCTTGTGACATCAAGGACTCTAATGCATGAGACTTATGTGTCAAGATGTCAAGAACTGTTTCTGTTAAAGTATTTGCAAATTCATATTCATTAATTCAGTAATGCTGTCCATCCACCTTAGGCTGTGTCATGTCTTTCTTCTTTTGCCTTCAATAGCTCCGAGAATCAGTGTCTTCTCTAGTGTATCTTGTCCTTTGCATTATGTGTCCAAAGTTTTTTAGTTTTAGTTTTACTATCAGGTCTTCTAGTGTCCATTCTGGATTTATTCCCTTAAGAATTGACTGGGTCTGTCTTTTTGCAGTCCAAGGAATCGTGAACAGCTTCCTCTAATAGCAAAGTTCAAAAGCATCAGTTTTCTAGTGCTTAGCATTACTTACACATTCTCACAGCCATATGTAACTACTGAAAAAACTATAGCTTTGACTGTATTGATCTTTGTTGACCAGGTTATATTTTTGCTGTTTAAAATCTTACCCAGATTTGCCATAGCTTTTCTCTGAAAAAGCAAATGCATTTTAATTTCATGGCTGCAGTCACCATCTGCAGAAATCTTTGAGCCCAGAAAAATAAAATCTGTTACTTCTTCAACTTCTTCCCCATTTATTTGCAAAGATTTTATAAGGTTAGATGACATAATTTTACTTTTTTGATGTTTTGCAAGAAACCAGCTTTTGCAAATGTAAACAAGTATGAAAATATACAATGCTACTGGCTCATTTACGTAGCTCACTTAGAAGAAACAGATTGACAGCGTTGTATCAGAAAGACAGGAGGCCAGATTGAAGGCAGAATTTGAAATTATTATTATATTTTTTTAAATGAAGTGATACCTTATAAAACAAATCTTTGTGGAATAGTGTCCTCGGTGGAAATGTAAAGTAGAGCAGCAGTCCAGACCACCACTGCTAACAAACTTTCTATAAATACTGGCATTGCCATGTATGAAAGCCAGTGGTGGCATATGTAGTGTGATCTCCAGAGAAAGCAGCCTGACCTACTACAGCAGCCGAAAAAGATGAAATAAGAAAAATTCACACCAAGTAATATACTTTAAAAGATACAACTGAAATGTATCACAAATACTATTTCATAGTTAAGTAATCAGTTATGCTGGTCCACAGCTTCAGCAGCGACCAAATGCTACTGGCATATCCTTGCATGTGTGTGTGTGTGTGTGTGTGTGTGTGTGTGTGTGTGTGTGTGTGTGTGTGTGTGTAGATATGGACATAGCAGGAAATATTTAACACACCCAACTTCAACACTGTAAACGGGAACGCCTTTAAGTAAAAAATGCAGATATCAACAAGAACTACGCATGCGCCAAGAGTCTTGGCACATGCAAAAATCAAAAACTGCATTATCCAACTAGTAATGTTAATCTTTAATGCTGCACTGTTTGAATAGCCTTTATAAAGTGTCAGTTACATTTAGTTATATGTAAAAATGGACAGCTCCTCAAGTGAAAAATACCATCCAAAGGGCCAAACGAAGCAATAAAATATACAAACACACAATGAGGGAAGTACTTCAGAGCAGTGATGCCTGCATAAAATCCGCACAGTTCTCTCCAAAGGATAAAAGTAAATTTATTAAGCTGAGCACTTTCATCTTAAACAGGTAAAAAGGGACTTCATCAGAGAAACTTAACACAGTTACATCACTTCCTTAAATAATCAAAGCAACTGAAACAATTAACAGGTAGATATAAAAATGAAATGAAACATCCACTACAAAGAGCACATCAAATAGCATAAATACTATAAAAATCAAACTATTTTAAAGTGATTAGACAAATTATCTAAAATATCAGAATTAAATACAATAACATTAAAATCAATAATCTTAAATCCTACAAAGGTATTTCAACTTTAAAATGTGTGCTGTAGAACACATATCATTAAGGTCAAAAGGACCTGAAGCATGTAGTTTAATCTGCCATAATAGTTCCTTAAGTTCAAAAGTAGTTTTCCATGGACCACCCCTAGGAATCTACTTAACAATATCTAACCCAAAAAATCTAAAAAGAGATGTGTTTGCATAATGCATCAGTTAATATATGCTTCTTAATTGCATAAGAATGTTCATATATATGCTCCTTAAATGCTCTTTCTGTTTTTGCCTATATAAAACTTTGAACAAACTTGACAAATAGCTCTGTAAATGACACCCTTTGAACAGCAAGTAATATAAACCCATGATTTAACAAAACCAAAACCTTTGATGTAACTCTACTCCCTTCATAAATGAAGGAACATTGTGGGCATCTTCCACATTTAAATGTACCTACTTTGACACGATTATACATAAAGCTACCAGATGCTGAGTCAGGTGTACCCCCCAAATGTTCCATGTAATTTTTAACACTACAGTCTTTACAATACACAATGGTTGGGGCTGTACCAAGTGTTCCTTATTGATCCATCCCATATAAAAATGTCCCAGTTTTTCCTAAAGACAGCGGAGACAGCATCAATGTTGCCATTGAATGCCAGAACTAGACTACTGATGTACTTACTGTTATGTTCTTTAACAGGTTTTGGTTAAACTCTCTTGTGTACCTAGCAATGAGAGGAAGACACCTTCTGATCTTTTTCGATTGACCTCACCAAAAATATTAGAAAGAAAATCCACGGGATAACTCCTTCTAGTAAACATGGATCTCAACTTGTCACTTTCTAAGTTAAACAAGTCTGTAGTAAAGATCACCTGACACAGCCTAACTAACTGTCCCTTAACTAGGGATTTCTTTTGATGATGAGGGTGGCAACTATTGTAGTGCAACAAACTGTTGAATAGTAGGTTTTTGATAAATATTAGGGATAAATTTCTTGTTATCCAAATCTTTGATGATCTGTACAAGAAAGTTTAATGAACTCATTAAAAAGTTAATTGTGAATTTAAGAAAATCAGTCGTGTTATTAATGTATGAAAAAAAAAATCCATTAAATCCTCCTCAGTGTCTTGCCAAAAGATGACCAAGTCATCCAGGTATCTGCCATACAGAGACCAACAATGTTGGAATTCAGACTGAAAAAGGAAAGTGTGCTCCTAGTGTGCCATAACAATATTTGCAAAAACTGGGGCACATTTGGCTCCCATGGCAACACCTGTCCTCTGTTTATAAATCATGCCTTCAAAATAAGTAAAGTTGCTGTCCAAAATTACTTCCCTGAAGGTACATAACACATTGATTAAGTTAGGGTCCAACGTTTTAACATTAATTAAAAAAATCATGGAACCATGCTAGACCTAGGTCATGGGGAATTACTGAAAAAAGATCTTTGACATCTATTGTCATGAAAATTATTTCTTCAGAGTAAAATTCCTGTCTTATGCTTTTTAAAATTTTCCACAAATCTTTATAAATATGCTTCTCCTGATCAAACAAGTTCTTTAACTTAACATCCGTGAATTTTGCCATATCACAGGTTTTAGATCCCATCTTATATGCCCAATGAAGCTGGTTTCTAGAGGCTTCTTCATACTGATCTGTCAAAAGCAATGTTTTCATTCTTAAATTATAGTCTAGACTATTCATGACAACCAGACCACCCCTTTTATCCAGTTTCATTAACTGGATATTCTTATTCATACAAAAAGTTTTTAAGACATCCATTTTATCTCTAGATAAATTAAATTTAATAGCTCTATTTGTGTTGGATAAAACTGAAAGAATGTCATATTCACAAAGCTTCTCGAAAAGAGAAATAGTTGGGTGTAAGGGAGGAATATAAATGTTGGGTATGTGTAAATTCATGTGTGTGTCTGTGTGCTGTTCAATAAAAAATAAAAGTGACAAATTAAGTTTCCTGGTATATAATTTAAGATCCAGGATCGTTCTCATCAAATCAGCCTTCCTAGTGGGTACAAAGGTTAAGCCTTTCTCAAGACAGTGACACATGGTTGGGAAGAATATTTTCATCATTAAAATTATAAATCTTAAAATCATCAAAATCATCAGTAATAATCTGAGGGTTAATACCACTGTCCAGGGGTTCTAATTCAATCGCCTCCCCTTTTCTTTGCGATAAAATTACCTCCTACTCTGATTACTCTGGTGCTCCTGAACTGGAAAGTGGTCGTTCTTCACCTCTCTCTGATTGAAAAGTCTCTCAAACCTTCTCAGAACTGGTGGGTCTAAAGGGTCTGTAAAATAATCAGTGGGCAGTTCATTATGTTCAACAGATCAGTATGAAGAAGCCTCTAGAAACCAGCTTAATTTGGCACATAACAAAATAGATCTTATTCTTCATGATTTACTGATGCAGGAACAGACTTCTCCACACAATTATTCATTTGTGAATGTTATTTTTTCTAGAATACCAGGTATCTTTGTTATTCCTAAAATTCACAAAAACCTGACAGAACCCCCCCCCCACCACTTCAACCTATAGTTGATGCGAAGGGATCTAAAACTTGTGGTATGGCAAAATCCATGGATGTTAAGTTAAAGAACATGCTTAACCAGGAAAAATGAATTTTTAAAGAGCATATGACAGGAATTGTATTCTGACAAAATACTTTTAGTGACAATAGATGTCAAATATCTTTTTTTCTGTAATTCCCCATGACCTAGGTCTAGCATGGTTCCACAATTGTTTAATTAATGTTAAAAGATTGGATGCTAACCTAATCAATGTGTTATGTACCTTCATGGAATTAATTTTGGACAACAACTTTATTTATTTTGAAGGCATGATTTATAAACAGAAGACAGGTATTGTGATGGGGGCCACTTATGCCCCAGTTTTTGCAAATATTGTTATGACACACTAGGAGCACACTTTCCTTTTTCAGTCTGAATTCTGACATTATGGTCTCTGTACAGCAGATACCTAAATGACCTGGTCATATTTTGACAAGACATTGAGGAGCATTTAATGGATTTTTTCATACATTAATAACACAACTGATTTTCTTAAATTCACAATTAACTTTTCAATGAGTTTATTAAACTATCTTGATGTACAGATTGTCAAAAATTTTGATAACAAGAAATTTGTCTCTAATATTTATCGAAAACCTACTTATTCTGGTACTTTGTTGTACTACAATAGTCGCCATCCTCATCATCAAAAGAAAGCCCTAGTTAAGGGACAGTTGGCTAGGCTGTGTCTGATGATTTGTACTACAGACTTGTTTAACTTAGAAAGTGAAAAGTTGAGATCCATGTTTACTAGAAAGGGTTATCCCATGGATTTTCTTTCTAACATTTTTTATTATGTCCATTGAAAAACATCAGAAGGTGTCTTCCTTTCATTGCTAGGTACACAAGAGGGTTTTACCAAACTGGTTAAAGAATATAACAATGAATACAGCAGTAGACTAATTCTGACATTTAGTGGTGACATTGATGCTATCTCCGCTGTCTTTAGGAAAAACTGGGAAATTTTTGATATGGGATGGATCAATAAGGAAGCACTTGGTACAGCCCCAACCATAGTATACTGTAAAGACTGGTGCCTTAAAAATTACATAGAACATCTTGGGGTAAATCTATGCATAAAGGTGTCAAAGTAGGTACATTTAAATGTGGAATATTCCAGCAATGTTCTTTCATTTATGAAGGAAATGGAGTTAACATCAAAGGATTTGGTTTTGTTAAATCATGGACTTATATTAATTGCTGTTCAAGGGGTGTTATTTACAGAGCTATGTGTCAAGTTTGTTCAATGTTTTATACAGGCAAAACTGAAAGAATGTTTAAGGAGTGTATATATATATATATATATATATATATATATATATTATATATATAAATATATATATATATATATATATATATATATATAGGTTCATAGGTGTGTACTAGGCTAATGGCCCTGGAGCCTTTACAAGCCTAGCCCATAGGATTACCCATATGAACATTCTTATGCAATTAAGAAGCATATAGTAACTAATGCATTATGTAAACACATTCTTTCTCATGAAGGGCATAATTTTAGATTTTCTGGGTTAGATATTGTTAAGCAGAATCCTAGTCCGTGGAAAACTATCCTCATACTTAGGGAAGTATTATGGAACATCAAACTACATGCTTCAGGCCCCTTTGAACTTAATGATATGTGTTCTATAGCACCCATTTTAAAGTTGAAATCCCCTTGTAGGGTTTAAGTTTATTGATTTTAATTTTATTGTATTTAATCCTGATATTTTAGGTAATTTGTCTAATAACTTTAAAATAGTTTGATTTTTATAGTAGTTATGCTATTTGACGTACTCTTTGTAGTGGATATTTCACTTTAAATTGTTGTCTACCTGTTAATTGTTTCAATTGCTTTGATTATTTAAGGAAGTGATGTAACTGTGTTAAGTTTCTCTGATGAAGTCCCTTTTTACCTGTTTGGGACAAACGCGCTCAGCTTAATAAACTTTACTTTTATCCTTTAGAGAGAACCATGTGGATTTTATGCAGGCATCACTGCTCTGAAATACTTCCCCCTTATTCTGTGTTTGTTTATACACTTCATTGCTTTGTGTGGTCCTTTGAATGGTATTTTTCACTTGAGGAGCTGTCTGATTTTACTTATGAGTTTGTTTTCCTGGTTCTTGGTTTGAGCGTTTGTATTTTACCTTTATTTATACATTATACAATTCACACTTTTAGCTGCTTTCAATGTACAATTTTTTTTGTAACCCACAGGACAGAGAGCCCAATGGCTCCTCTACCTGCACCCAACTGGCTCATTTGTTCTGTTGTTATGAGAGCTGGAGATTCCTGAACAGAGCCTTATAGTCCATCCATCCCTGCCCAAGAATCCCTCATGAGCTTTTTGGCTCACTGCGAGATTTGGGTGGTAGGTAGCTTGTCCTGCAGGGTGGCCTACCCTCTCTCCTAGTGGAGCATCCACTCCTGTGTGGTAGCTCTTCTGTGTTGCACTATAGCTGCCCTTCACCTCACAGTGTGACTTGTACATGTTCTCATGGCTTTAATAGACTTGAGCTCCAGAGACAACCAGTGGTCCCACTAGGTTTCACCCATGTCATGAGCCAGAGCTGCCTCCTGATCCCCTGGATGGCAAGCAGGCAGTGACCAGTTAGTCCCATTCTACCCTGCCAGCTCCTACAATTGCCCAAGGTGTTATTTATTTATTGTTTAAATGCCATTCAATTAAGGTACAATGTAAAGAGTGTTGTCCTTGGTGCCCAGTGTTTCTCCTACAAATTCATGCCTTAAATGCCATTAAGGCACATTATACTGAGAATTATTCCCTGGTGGCTTGAGTTCCCCTCAGTGTTGCAGTATTTGCTCATTAGTCTAAGGAAGTATTCAAGTATGACAGCTCCCCCCCCCAACACACACATACACACATATTCATGCACATATACATATGTGCATAGTTATCTACTAGCTTTGTAATGAAATCTCCCTGCACTGTCCCTAGTGGCTCATGCACCTACAAGGCAGTCAGGGCTTTATTCATCTATGCCACTGAGTGGCCCCTCAAATGTACAATTTATGACTTCGCAGCAGTTGTTACTCCTAAAATAGCAGTATGTTTAGATTATCCTTCATATACTTCTAAATGTATACTTCAACTAAAATACTGAGATATTGCTATAGCAGTAAAACAATATCATTCATTTTTATTAATGCATCATATTTTTTAACTAAAGACTTCCATTAACATTAAAAATAATGATGCATTCCAGAGGCTTTTATTAATATTCTAACATCCTTGTACCGAAGAAGAAAGCTTTAATCAAAATTGGATATTTTACAAAAACAGTAAATTTCAAAAAAGTTACTAAACACTGCAGTCTACTTTCTTCATTACCATTTGCATTGGCTGTGGAACCTTTAGTCAAGTCAGTATGATAACAATAATAGTACAACAGGGATTACGATAAATGATAACTATGGATCTAAAATACTGCTTTAAACATATTCTATACTATTACATTATACTAATACAAATATATTACTAGGCAATCTGAAAATATCATTTAAAAAAACTGAAAACACATTGATGCTAAAATTTAATTATAATAAAAATAAATCCTTTTGATTTTAAATCCTAAGCATAACAATAACCTGATGACAAAGAGTATGACCAGAATAATGACAACCAAATTACATATTTAGGGGTCATCATTAGAGAGAATTTAGAATTAATAATTGAAGTGAATGATTATTGAAAACAGCAAAAAAATGTTGCTAAATGGAATAAAATACTTTTCACTTTTGAAATCAGATTATATTTATTCAAAATGATGCTTTCACTTATAGTTTTATACTTTATTCAAATCACAGCTTTATCTTATCCTAAAATTTAGATAAAGAAGATTAAAAAATATCACCAACATTCTTATGGTACCCTAAAAAGCCAAGTGTGGTTTACAGAAATCATATGAGAATATGGAGCAAAGCTGTGTGAGTCTTCTAGATATTATAAATTCATAGTAGCATCCAACTTTAAAACTATTGTACATTAGCTTAATGATGACTATAATGTGATGTGGAAAGACCTATATTCAAGCTTCTGTAATTGTTTGTGTCTTTCGGCTTTTCCCGGTTAGGGGTCACCACAGCGGAACTCCGGTCCGCTAATGATTGGTAGTGGATTTTTACGTACCGGGTTACCAGCCCTGACGCACAACCTTCAATGAAGGCATACCCCATTCACGTATGCCTCCACACAGAAGACGCTCTAGCTGAGAATTGAACGGGACAATGTCTTGCTATGAGGTGACAACGCTACCGCAGCACCACTACGCAGTTAGAAAAAATAAGACTAACAGAACAAAACCTAGAAATAAAATATTATACGTTATGGATAATAATATAAAATTACCTTAAATACAATACATATGTTCTATTTAATTCTAATATATTGAAGACTTCAGATATTTCATATATTGACATATGTCATGATAAAGGCTCTGTTCTATCAATCTATTTTACATTACTAAAGAGCTAATAAAAATAAAAAGAAATTAGAAAAAGAAAAAAATATGTATCATGGTATAATTGAAAAAAAAAAATAAAGGCAACTACAAATATATCAAAAAATACAATTTGTGAGACTTAGAATGGCCAGCTATTCAGAATTTAAGATACTATGTTACATTTAAGACACATGCCTCAGGATTCAGAAAAAATCCCAGCACTTCTGGTTGATGCTAATTTAAAAATGGCCCATTTCCACTATGCAGCATTTTCTGTTTCAGAGATAGATAAGCCGCAGTGAGGAAAGACATGTCTCTGAATCACCATTATCTATCACAAGTGTAGATCAGCACTTTCCTGTGATAGTTAACACTGGCAGCCCATGTATCATGTTTGAACAGAGCCCCCCCTCCCCATTCACTCTTCCACATGCATACACTCGTTCAAACACACACATGCACACCACCTACTTCTTACTTGTCCCTGAATTATTACAACATCCTGGATGTCTCTTCTTATGTATTTGTCCCTACCCCCATAAATCATGGATTATTACAGTCAGCCAATACTGCCAAACTTTAGATATTTTACTCTTGCTACTTTTTGTAGACTGCGTGTTGATACTAGAGCTGTTGCACCATTAACTTTTTGGGTGATACTAGCAATAGTTTAAATAATGTCCCTGGTATCCAGAAAATAGTTTAGATAATGTCTTTGGTGTCATCTGGCGTTTCTCCCACCTTTATTTTGAAACCTCCCAAACTGTCCGTTGTGACTCATGGACTGTTGCAAGAATTGGATCATATCAGACATTAGTCGGTGATACCTCTTAGTATGTAAAAATAAACCCTGACTATACCAATGGCTCGACTGGGTTAATGTTCTTGTTTTCTGTGTGAAAAGTGCAGAGTCCGAAACCTTTCTGCCATTGACTTTACATATTTTTAACACACTTACGCGATATTTTGCAGTTATCCCTGGTGTCCAGTGGTGGTACAAAGGACTGATATACACTGTCTGAGATGGGAGGGTGCAGTGTCTGAATCTTTTAGCACCTTTACAGCATGCTACAAAGAGTATCCCTGGTGTCTAGTGTCCCCCTCCTACACATCCTTCTTTCCTCCTGCAAAACATGATTTTATTTAAGTATCTTTAAGGCACACTACATACAGTATTTGTGGTGCCTAGTGTTTCCCTTCAACCCTGAGTGCTGTTAAAGAGTGATACAACAGATCTATCACGGTGTTTAGTGCCCTTCAATCCATGTCTTGTGTAAGTGCCATTAAAGCATGACATAAAGAGAGCTGCTCCTGGTGTCTAGAGTTCCCCCCAACCCATGTCTTGTATAAGTGAAATTAAAACATATTATACAGAGATTATGCCTGGTGGCTAGTGTTCCTCTCACTTATGCATAATCTGCTCATTAGTCTAAGGGACTGAGCAGGTATTACAGCCCCCCCCCCCCCACATTCCTGAATTCATGCACACATAAACACACATACAGTTAACCTACCCCCTCCCTAACCCCACTACTGCAACCTTCCAGGCATTCACTTATACACTCACACATGCAACTGCACACACACAGTCAGGCACACACACATCTCCAATACTACCTGCCTGCTAAACTCACAGCACGAGTGAACATGAGCTTTTGTCTGTGTTCATCAGTACATGTGGCCAGGTGTGGCCATGTTAATTAAAGTAGCTGAACAATTCTCTGACTAGTTCAGCTGTGTAAATACCTTAGTTCAGGGAGTTCAGAGGGACAGTACATAGTTAATTAACATTTCCCCAAGAAAGCCTAATTAGTATTTAGTACAGGCCCAAAAAGAGAGAGAGAGACTACTGCAGTGCTGCACATCGTACTATTAAAGCACCATGATAGAGCTGTCTCTGAATGCAGAAAGAGCCGCGTGAATGGTAACCTCTCTGAATTCTGCTCATAGTTTCAATGACTTGAATGGCTTTCTAAAATGACTGGAATACATATTCAATGTGATATGTGATTTTTTATAGGTTTCCTTACATGTCAGCACCAAATATTTCACCTCCTCACAAATAGGTATGTACATTTTGTCCATCTACCTTTGTAATAATCTACCTTTGATAACCTACCTACATAAAGCTGAATAATCCACATTCAGGCTTACTGTCCAACTTCTTCTCTTCCTGATCTCCACATTTCATTTTTTTCTTTTACTTCTTCTGTAAATATGTACATATATTTTGTTTCTGAAACATTTGTTTGACTACAGAAAATATGTAAACCTTTGCATTAATTTGACTGTCTTTGACACAAGTAAAGCTACTGAAACTTTGTTGGACAAGGGTTTAAATTGTGTTCCTATTTTTTTTAGGCTTACCCAATATAGTTCCAGATATTAAATCATTCTCTAGAATTTTATACTTAAAATATTGATATAATTCTAGAGGTGACGAATGTACCGGTCAGGCTGACAACACTTTTGTTTTTTTAAAAAAATCTAACCTCCACCCATCACATAGCCCAGTAGTTAGAGTTTTGAACAATCAGTTCTATACTATTTATATCTTAACCAGAGACACATGCTTAGGAACTTTTGTTATAAGCTTACACTAGCCGAAAGATCTGCTGTGAAAGATTTAAACAGCCAACAAAATACAGTAGTGATGAATGCAGATAAAGGTGGGGGAGTTGTGTTATGGGGTAAAAAAGACAGGAAATTGGAAGTTTGAAAACGGTTACTTGATTTACAAATGTATGTAAATCTGGAACTGGATCCAACAAGTATTTTTGAAAAAAAAAAATCCATTGATTCCTTTTCGAGTGAGATGGGTATTAATCAAGTTATATTATTTAAAGTTAGAAATCTGTTGGTGGTTAAACATCCAGTAAGTCAAATGTTTTATAAATTCATAAGCACGTTAATCCAATTCTTGGTAGACTGATTGTTTTGGGAATGAGCTGTCTTATTGGACCCATTTCTGAGTTTTTAGAATTTTATTTAAACCCTCTTTTGGTGTATGTCGGGGCCAGATTACATGATACTACTGATTTTGTGTCATTGTTGGATAATATACAGGTATCTGTCATGATGTGGTTACTCATATTTAAAGCATCTGTACATCTATACCCCATTTTAGGGGTATTCCGGCTATGAAATACTGATTAGGTATAACAGAACTATGTCCTTCACAATTTAATGAATTTTTGCTGAACCTTATTTCTATCTTGCTGGAAATTAACAGTATATATTTTGATGATACATGCTTTTTACAGTTAAGAGGTACTGTGATGGGGGTTACATTTGCACATATATATACTGACTTATACATTGGTTATTTTGAAATATAGTTTATTTATGATATGGATCAAAATTTTTTTGGTTCATGGTTATGTGGAGAAGTTTCTTGTATGATGTCTGTTTTTTGGGGAACTGCGACGTGGATGAGGTCATGTTATTTCAACACTATGTTAATGACAATGATATGGAAACTAAATTCACAGCCAGGTGTAATCTGGTATTGATTTTTTGGATATTTCAGTAAGAAAATTGTTGGATGGCTCTATTGATACTACTTTATATCATAAGTCTTTTAGTAGAAATTCTTTGTTGTATGCATTTAGCTGTCACCCCTTTTATGACTAAAAATATACCTAATTCACAAATGTTAAAGGTTAGACATATTTGTAGTAATGACCAAGAATGGAATCGATAGGCATCTGATATTTGTAATAGGTTTTGTAAAAGGAGATACAATTGTGTCAATGTTCTTAAAGCAAAAAGTAAAGCAGTTACTCAAAAAGACAACATTTGCTGTGGTATATGGAACAAACTATGACTGATTGTTCTGATTGTTTGAGGTTTTTTACCACTTATGGCAACAATTTATTTAAAATTAGGGATGTTATCAATAAATATTGGCCCATATTAAGAGGTGAAAAGTTTTATAGTAACATACTGCCACAGAAGGGGGAAAACTGTTGCTAATCATCTGTCAAGTTTTAAAGATCCATATGATGAAATTTCTAGACAATTTTTTGGGGGTAAGAAAACTTCTGGGTGTTACCACTGTGACAATTGTGTTTTTGCAAATGTTACAAAAACTAAGTAATTCTCTTCTATTAATATGCATAGGGCTTTTGACATTCATGAATTTATTAGATGTTCAACTGTATGGGTTATTTATTTAGCTAAATAAAAACTAGAAAGAACAGCGAAAACCAACTAAGAAACAGCAAAAAAAGTCACTGTAACACTGTTCGGTGTACCAGAACTGAAAAACTCGTAAACGGCCACGGGCTGTTAACCAAACACTTTATTGTGAAAATAAACAAAAATAACCGCTCTGGTTAAGTGCTAAGTGTAGACTTCCATCAGAAGTGCTCAGACAGAGCACTCCACTTCTCTTTGCACTCCTTCCATTGAACCCATACGCATCAACCTTACTTATTGCAAAGACTCAGGTTCCATTTGTGATATAGTCAGGAAACACTGGAAGGTGTTAGCTTCAGATGAGAAGTTTAAGGGACTACTGGGCTCTTCCCCCTGTTTTTGTTTCAAGAATCGCCCCTCCATAAAAAATCAGAACAGGAGCAATATGAGTGAGAGAACAGGCACTTAGCCTTGTCACCACTATAATGTTTGCAAGTACATTAACACTGATGACCAATTTTTACATCCAGATACAGGATGTACATATAGTGTTAAACTCTACGCTGACTGTGGCAGTTCTAATGTAGTGTATTGTGCCTCCTGTGAGGTGTGCCAATGTTTTTACGTTAGCAAAACCAACCGGTCTTTAAGAGACCGGATTAGAGAACATATCTATAGCATCAGCAGATGCGATGAGAAGAATGCATTGTCTAAACATGTGAAAGCTGCAGGGAGAAACCACTGGTTTAAGTTCATGGTTTTAGAGGTTTATACACCTGGAATCAGGGGGGGATATTAGAACTCGAACAAAGTGTGTTGAAATTAAATGGATGCATATTCTTAGAGCTATGGATGGGAAGGGGTTAAATGATTACATTCCAATTAAACCAATACTCAGGTCACGTGACCTGAGGGATTAGGGTATAAACTGGTGTTTGTAATGTGTTTTATATGGATCTGATGAAGTACCTGTGGGTTATGAAAGCACTCATCCTTGTTTTTAGTATTTAATAGTGTTTTATTAAAGGTATTTTGTTTTACACTTCTCTGCCTACCAGTTTTTGTTTTTGCTCTGTACTTTTGTACTTTTTATGTTTATTTGCATGCTTTATTTTGTTTTACCACTTGGTGGCATTATATTTAAGAACTGGTTTTTGGATTTGAATATAAATATCTTCTTTTTCACCATTTTATATTCATTGGCCATATATTTAGCAATTATTTATTGTTTATAAACTGAGTTTTATTTGAGGAAATTTCAAATTTCCCACCAGAAAAAGTATATAAGTTGATTAGGTCAAATGATGTACAAAAAGGTAAATACCTCCTTTATATGTACTAGCGTGCATCCCAGATATATTTATAATGGGATAGTGTGTAGCCAATATATTTAACAACAAGCAGATTAAATGCCAATGATCTTATTTTAATGAAGAGCTTGATAACATGTCTAGATAGTTTAGCTGCAAAAGATATAACGAAAAAAGGCTAGCAATGAATAAACTGAAAGCTATAATTGAACATAATGATGCTGCTCCACTGGGTAGGACTGAGAATGAGGTGCTATTTGTGTGCTATGTGACAAAAGTTTAATAGGCATACTAGGTTTATTAAAAATATCATTCGTAATAATTGGTCCATTCTTACCTTTCTTCCTGAAATTCAAAGTATTGTTGGAAATATTCCAAAATTAATACATGAGAGAAATAAATCCTGAGCAAAAACTCTTGTTATAAAGAAAACTGTTTTGTGTATTCATAGAAAAGTGTAACTAATCTACGTCACCTTGCTTTGACTATCAGTTTTGTATCTATAATAAGAACTGTAATTTTGTACACTGTTACAGATTTAATTGTTTTGCTACTTGTAAGACTATGAATTTAGTATACCTAGCGATGTGTGAATCATGTAGTTGTTTTTATGTAAACAAAACAAATTAGATGTTAAGAGAACATATATCTGAACATCTTTCTGAGATATGTAGACAGGTTATGACAAATGATTTGATGAAACATGTGAATGAAAAAGGATATGCCCATAAATTTACATTTAGAGTTATTACCACCCTAGGATCAAATGTTAGAAGGGTTGCTATATCTTTAAAAAAAGAATGTGCTGAATGCAAATGGATCAACTACTTTCAAGCATATAAATATCAAGGTTTAAATAATGCAGTTAGTATTAAAGCAGTTTTACAAACAAGGTTTTTAAATATTTAAAATTAAGTATATATTGATTTTTTGTTGTTTGCTGTGCTGCGATTGGGGTACTGTGATCATATTATTTTATTAAAATAAGCGTTATTTAATGATTGTTGACTTGCACTGAGGAAGAGACTGTTTCACAAAAACTTTGCTTTTTAATGAATCAACTGTTTACATCTCTAGTGGAAAGGATTTTTATCATTGATTTGAAACAAGAGACAGGCTTAGGATTATGAATGGCATACTCTGTTTCTGAGCACATGCACATACCAGACAGAAAGAGGAGGAGGAGAGGGATAAGACAGCAAAGTAAATTGTTGCTAGTGCAAGTACTCAAACAAATATAGGTGGGCTCTGTGAACAGTTGTATCATTCACTTCCTGATACCTGGTCGTACAGATAAATTAGATTAAAGCACATTCAGTCAACAGTACTATAAGAATACCGGTATGACAAGACAGAAACACTATCATTCAGTAAGGGTGCAAGAAGAAATATAAGGTTTTATTCTGACAGTCTCTTAGTGCTGTTGCTATTTAAATACTATTAAGCAGTTTAGATTATATCTCTATATAAACACAATGTAAATGTTTCCCAAATGATGCAATCACCTAAACCCCCTGCCTACAAAATGTTAACTCTTTCTCATTTAGACTAATTCATCTCTACTCCTAGTGCATCTTCACAGTAACCCATCCATCTCTTTCCTGTCACTCTCTCATCTTTCTTGTCCCCTTAGCTTCCACTCTTCTTTCCCAAGTTCACACTCCTCTTTTCACGCAGCCCCCCCCCCACTCTACTGCTTTCCTCCTCACTTATGTACAGGAAACTAAATATAATGTATATGATAGTCATGGGACTGATCCCTTTTTTGTAACTTCTGTTAATCTGTAATATTTTTAGTGCAAGTATAACTTTTATGTTTGTTTTAGATAAATATCTACTTTTTGTTAATAAGGTGCGATTTCTCTTACTATATACCACTCATTGTAATGGTCCTTTGTAACTCTCTGCTGAACCTAAAATGGTCAAGTGAGATCAGTGCTCTACAACAAAAACAAATGAGCAAATCCATCCATCCACAGCCCCTTTTTTCATTTTTACGCATTAAGTCAGGGTGTCACTTTAACAGTGACAATCATCTAGAGCCAAGGTTCACACCTTGGCTCTAGATTATTATAACATTTGAAGTGGCACTCCGACCCCATGTCAACAAATAATAAATAAATAAAATAAAATAAAACATAGCAAATATACCAGCATCATGAAATAAAATAAAAAAAAAACAGTAAATGTATCAGGATCATAAATTTAAAAAAATCTATGCAATGGCCTATATTTGTTGTAAAATTATAGCAATGAATAACAATGGTTAAAAAATCATACAGTGAGTGACATGCACTTGGAGGAGGGACTACAATCACCTGTGTACAGTGAGTATGTTCAGCTACACATCACTAGAACATACCTCTCAACTGTTCCTGAATTTGCAAAATGTCCCTGACTTTGTCTCATAGTTTTGCCCTGTTCCTTGTAAAATGTAACATTTTCTGGTAAATTGTTGTGGATTACAGTTGGTCAGTAATAGCTGACATTAGTGGTTCATAGTTCTTGTTGTTCAGAAAATGCATGTTGATGCAAAACCTGTTGTTCTGTTATCTGTTACTTTTATTGTTATTATTTGTATTTTATCACAAAAAGGGAAATTAGCTAGGCTTAAAATGGCCCACAAGGGGAGCTAGCCTAGCACTTGCCTATGAATCTATGAGCCTATCTTTTAGGTGAATTAGAATAATATTTCAAAAATCTCCCTTATTTTGGGCCTTTATCTCCATATTAGTTACCAAATAGCTGGGTAACTACAGCAGAGCTAGTAAGGAAGACTGCTAGAAAGGTGCTTGGTGTGACATCTGGACAGAGGAAGGAGGACAAGGAGACCTGGTGATGGAATGAGGAAGTACAGGAGAGTATACAGAGTAAAAGGGGTTGGTGAAGAAGAAGTGGGATTGTCAGAGAGATGAAGAAAGTCGACAGGAGTATAAGCAGATGAGGTGCATGGCAAAGAGAGAGGTGGCGAAGGCTAAGGATAAGGCCTATGAAGAGTTTTATGAAAGGTTGGACACTAAGGAGGGAGAAAAGGACCTGTACTGATTGGCTACACAGAGGGACTGAGCTAGTAAAGATGTGCAGCAGGTAAAGGTGATAAAGAATAATGAGGGAAATGTACTCACAAGCGAGGAGAGTGTGTTGAACAGATGCAAAGAGTACTTTGAGGGGCTGATGAATGAAGAGAATGAGAGAGAGAGAGAGAGAGAGAGAGAAGGTTGGATGATGTGGGGATAGTGAATCAGGAAGTGCAATGGATTAGCAAGGATGACGTAAGGATAGCAATTAAGAGGATGAAGAATGGAAAGGCTGTTGGTCCAGATTACATACCTGTGGAAACTTGGAGGTGTTTAGGAGAAATGGCAGTGGAATTTTTAACCAGATTGTTTAATTAAATCTTGGAAAGTGAGAGGATGTCTGAGGAGTGGAGAAAAAATGTTTTGGTACCGATTTTTAAGAATAAGGTGATGTGCAGATGGATAAGATTGATCAGTCGCAGCATGAAATTATGGGAAAGAGTAGTGGAAGCTAGGTTAAGAAGGGAGGTCATGATTATTGATCAGCAGTATGGTTTCACACCAGGAAAGAGCACTACAGATACTATGTTTGCTCTGAGAGTGTTGATGGAGAAGTACAGAGAAGGTCAGAAGGAGTTGCATTGTGTCTTTGTGGACTTAGAGAAAGCTTATGACAGGGTGCCTAGAGAGGAGTTGTGGTATTGTATGAGGAAGTCGGGAGTGGCAGAGAAGTATGTAAGAGTGGTACAGGATATGTACAAGGGTAGTGTGACAGAAGTGAGATCTGCAGTGGGAGTGACAGATCCGTTTAAGGTGGAGGTGGGATTACATCAAGGATCAGCTCTGAGCCCTTTCTTATTTGCAGTGGTGATGGACAGGTTGACAGACAAAATCAGACAGGAGTCCCCGTGGACTATGATGTTTGCAGATGACATTATGATATGTAGTGAGAGTAGGGAACAGGTTGAGGAGACCCTGGAGAGGTGGAGATATGCTCTAGAGAGGAGAGGAATGAAGGTCAGCAGGACTAAGACAGAATATATGTGTGTGAATGAGATGGAAGACAGAGGAATGATGAGGATGCATGGAGTAGAGTTGGCAAAGGTGAATGAGTTTAAATACTTGGGATCAACAGTTCAGAGTAATGGCGAGTGTGGAAGAGAGGTGAAGAAGAGAGTACAGGCAGGGTGGAGTGGGTGGAGAAGAGTGTCAGGAGTGATTTGTGACAGACGAGTACCAATAAGAGTGAAAGGGAAGGTCTACAAGAGGGTAATGAGACCAGCTATGTTATATGGGTTGGAGACAGTGGCATTGAAAAAAAGGCAGGAGTCAGAGCTGGATGTGGCAGAGTTACAGATGTTAAGATTTGCACTGGGTGTGACAAGGGTAGACAAGATTAGGAATAAGTATATTAGAGGGTCAGCCCAGGTTGGACGGTTTGGAGACAAAGCCAGAGAGGCGAGATTGCGTTGGTTTGGACATGTGCTGAGGAGGAATGATGGGTATATTGGGAAAAGGATGCTAAGGATGAAGCTGTCAGGTAAGAGGAAAAGAGGAAGGCCTAAGATAAGGTTTATGGATGTGGCAAGAGAGGACATGCAGGTGGTTGGTGTGACAGAGCAAGATGCAGAGGACACGAAGAAATGGAAACAGATGATCCACTGAGGCGACCCCTAATGGGAACAGACGAAAGAAAAAGAATATCTCCATATTATTTCTGGCTTTGTTCAAAATTTTTGAGCAAAGAAGTTGAGAGGTATGGTTCACAGTCTGAACTACTAAGTGCAGTCCTGGAGAGTCCATTCCTTCAGAGACACAGGCAGGACGGAGACTGTTATATGAAGGATGAAGATGCAAGCCTTCAACAGAAGCCACATGAAGACAGCGAGAAACAAGAGACTTAAGGTACTTGTTGTGGACATCTCTCAGGGAAAGCCATAGAGCATAACAGAAAGTCTACACAGTACATTAAAAAACATTAGTAAAAGCAGAAGTGTGAAGCAAAATATGCATGTGCAAGAATAACGTAATAAAATAGGAAGATATGGGGTAAACTGGCTCAATAAAAATCTGAGGATTTTTTTCATAGATGTTGCATGTGTGACATTGATTTTAAGATGACATTGTGCGTTGAATCATCAAGAACTTGTGCAGCAGTCTGACAGTTACAAGACAATTCTTAAAAAATGTGCGAAGAAGCAGAATGTTGGTTAATTGGGGCATTACTGCTGTATCTTATCTAGCAAGTAAAGGAATCATAAGAATAAATGGTAACATCATCTGCCATCTGTCTTTATACTTCTAGAAGATAAGAGCACATGATTATAATAACTAAGCATATGTGAAATTATATGTTTTCATTTAATTAAACATTTGCATTCATTTTACTATAATCACTAAACTAACACTTTCAGTAGAAAATTAAAAACAACACAAGACACGTTTCAAATATGGGGTTACTGCAGCATCTTTCCTCATGGTACAGCGGTTATAGTTACATGAAACAGTCTTATGAAGACATCTGCTGGACAGTGGGTATAACTGCATATACATATCAAAGTTCTCAAAGAACAAAGCTATCATGGCTAAAAAGGTCATACTAGAGAGTAAATGGAACATAGAGTACTGCAAACAAGAGACAGGCTAATCAGTGACAAACACTGTTTCTCATTATGCAGCCTGAGCACATGCACATACCAAAGAGAGAGGAAGAGAAGAGGCCTTAAGGTCACCCATATACTTTGGTTTTCATATGTTTATATGTTGTTACTAGGCTAATGACCAATGGGGGTCTTTATAAGCCTATTCATACCACAAAAATATATCCCAGGAGTTATTGTGCCTTAGAGTATTTTTAAAGGGATGTATGTTAGTTGAAGCATGATTTAATAGCTGCATCTGTTCATCAGGGATGTAAGCGTCAGCCTGGGATGAATTTCCTATTTCCCATCCTCGAGTCCTGATTGCATTTGAACAGGGTTAGGGAGGGGCTCTGCTTCATATGTATGTGAAACCTATTTCAGAGAATGAGAATTCTCTCATTTACATACCTGCCCCTCTAACATGCCCTACTTAAGTTGTTAGCAAAGTTTATTCCTTAGATCAAGTAGTTCTGATACTGTTTATTTTGAAGGATAGCTGCCAGGTCTATGCCTGGCCTAACCTGCTTTAAAGCCTCTTTAAAAAATCATCTCAAAAATATATGGCTGTGCTCCTGTATAAATCCAGCCTAATGCTCAGCTCTTCCTCTTCTTCCTCACCAGCTTCATTTTCTTCTTCTTCTGTCGCATCTCACGCCTTCACATTCTACAAGATCCTAATGTCTCTCATAACTCCTTCTCTGTTTCTATACCATATCCTTAAGCTACAGCTCAGTCTGTAATGCCTCTGTTATTCTTAACTCTCTCACTATCTTTCTGCATCACTAACCCTTCTGCTATTATTTTCCTAGCTGAAACCAACATTTTATTTTTCATGTACTATAAGAAGCGATGTCATACATTGTACTACCTAAATACTACTTTTGTACACTTTATCTACTCATAGACTATGTATATATTGTTAGAATAACTAAAATTGTTTAGAATGATATAACTGTCCAGATGTGTAGTATATCTTGTAACTTATTTCTGTATAGTATTCCTCATATCACTTGTATTGTTTTTTGGACTATAATGTATTTGTATTGCACTGTACGTGGAGCTTTTCTCCTTGGGCATCTGCTGAAAATGGGTTCTGTAGACCCAGTTGGACCACCCTGGTAAACAAATGTCAAATAAAATAAATAAATAAATAAATGTTACTGTATCCAGAAATCCCATGGACTTTATTCTAGGTTCTGTTTTTTATTCCATTCCCTAATGTTTCTGTTACTTAGTCATTCTTAGCTACAGCCATAAAACTGGAGCCATCTTGCTATAGTCTGATTTTATTTTCTGTGACTATAGTTTACTTTTATGTGTATAATGATAATGAGCCCCTCTTGAAAACAGGACCAGGGCAGAACCAGTGAAAATGCCAAATTTACAAATCTTAAATATATAAAAAAAATAAAAGCATTTAGGAAAGTAGTGCATTATAGACAGCTATATACAAAGCCATACAATTTTTTTTATAACAGGGTGCTCTGCTCATACAACACTCATTTCCAGGTTTGCAAATTCATTTCCAATGCAACTTCCTGTCTTCCAGTGAAGAATCTAATGCTTCAAAGGGAATTTCAGTTTCCTCAAAAGATCCTTACATTTGCTATAATTACTGTGTGTCGTCTTACACTATCATATAACTATCAGCTTCCACATCTAAGATTAGGTCTCCATTATTTAAAAAAACTGATTACTATAGAATACATTTTCTAAGAAATAATGCAACAGTAGCTTTACTGTGTAACATTTTATTCTATCACAATCTGTAGGCATACCTCTCAAGTGTACCTCATTATGAGGAACGTACCTCATTTGGGGTCTTAAAAAGTTCATGTTCCTTAAGGTTCCTCAATGTTCCACATTGAAAGACTCTGTCACACATTCAGTGTTAGGAATTTTTTAATTGAAATCCATGGTAAATAGAAATGAAGCATATTAATTCATTACAAGATCTTCTTTATAAGTAAAACCAGCATATTTTAACCTTCCTATGGCCTTCCTAGTTGAAGTTGTTAGTAAGCCATTAGTATGTGTTCCACATTTTGCCCATTTGCTCCACATTATGAGGGCTAGTGTTCCTCATTTTGGAGATGGAAGGTTGAGAGCTATGTGTGTAGGTGCATTGAACAGAAAATGTTAGGAACTTGGTTCCATCACCTTCACTGACTCTCCTCCATTTGATAGTATCAGAGAGCCTCAACTGTTATGAATGACAGCTGAGTTCTGCACCTTCAGATTTTGTAATTACAGGTCTACTTCCCAATCTTGCCCAGTTTAGTCACAGACTGGCAGAGTTGGTTACAAATGTGTACTTTTTTATGACAGACTAGCTTCAGAGTTAAGAAGCAATGTATGATCCCCAGAATTACAACAGATATAAAATAAATTCATCCCAATTCTTTTTACTGAATTTGTCTGCTTGCAGCATATGGCATCTGTTTGAGCCCTTTGATCCTCTTGGTGAGGTACTTTTGGGGTCTTTCCAGTTGCTGCAGGTGTCTGGTAAGGTACATCCCAAAAGGGGCATTGTACTCAATTATGGGCCTGATGAGGGATGAGTAAAGAGGCACGATGACCTCCCCTGATCTAGATGTGAATCCCTTCATGATTAGGTGGGCTATATAAAATGTTTTTTTAACCACTTTGGCCACGTGGTTGTCAAATGAGAGATTGCTATCAACTTGGGTCCCCAGGTCCCTAATTACTTCTTCTGTACTTAATGGATTACCACCTATGTGGTAATTTGTGGGCACTTTGTTTTTGTCAAAGGGGATGACTATACACTTTTTGGCGTTTAGCTTGAGGCCATGGCTCTGGTACCAGTTGTCTGTTTCTATGAGGCCCTTTTGGAGGATGCTTGTGTCAGCTGGAGAGTCGATTATGGTGCCCAGTTTGCAGTCATCTGCGAACTTGGTCAGCCACAGTCCTTCTGTGTTGGCCTGTACCTCTGAGAAATATATACCGAACAAGAGAGGTCCCAGGACTGAGCCTTGTGGGATGCCACTTGTAACTGGTTTGGAGTCTGACATGGCTCCAGCAATTCTAGCCATGTGGGTCCTGTCCTTGAGCCAGTTTGCAACCCACCTAGTGACATAGGGGTTTATATTTAAGCTGGTGAGCTTATCTATAATGCCCGAGTGGGGTATTGTATCGAAGGCTTTTGCGAGTTCCACGTAGGCTGTGTGGACCACCTTCCCCTCGTCAATGGCCTTGGTGACTGTTTCAAAGAAATCGACCAGGTTTAAGAGGCAGGATCTGCCCTTAACAAAGCCGAACTGGGTAGGATCCAGTGTCTGTAGGTCCCCAATATCTTTATTTATGAGGTCAATGATGATCCTTTCCATAGCTTTGCAGACCAAGCTAGTCAGGCTTATGGGGCGATAGTTTCCAGGATCCGTTGAGGCACCACCTTTGTGGAGAGGGACCACCGTTGCTGTACGCCACTCTTTGGGTACATATCCTGTAGTAAGGCTGAGATTGAACAGTAGTTTTATGTTTGGGTTTAGCTCTTCTTGGAGTTCATGTAGGACGCAGCCCGGTACACCGTCTGGTCCCATTGATGCTGAGTTTTTTGCTTTGGAGAGGGCGGCTCTTACCTGAGCATCTGAGATGTCAGGGGGGCAGCACTCTGCTGGGATAGATATTTGCCCTTTTGGTGGGGAGGGGGGGAGAACCTGTCAGCTAGGATGTTGGCAATGTCTTTGGGTTCGGTGTATTTTTTGTCATTTTGGACTAATTCTGAGCATATCTGGGAATTCCCACCCAGGTTCCTAACATAACTAAAGAAAGCCTTGTGATTATCCTTAGTGTCCTGTGCAATTTTTCTCTCGAAGCTGGCCTTAGATGATTTTATGAGTGCCCGTAGTTTTTTGCTAATACTGATCAGAGATGCCTTCCCTTTTTGGGATTTTGCTCTATCATGTAGTAGCTTCCTCCTTCTATTGTATAGTTTGTTTATGGCTGGGGTCCACCAGACAGGACGTCTGCCTTTGGAGGATTGGGTCTTGGTTTTATTTGGGATTGCATGATCCATGCATTCCTGAAGGTGTTCATAGAATGCATTTATAAAGGATTCTGTGGTCTGGGCCGTATTTTCCACAGGCCCGGGGGCTTTGAAGGATTCCACCTCGGTTTTGAGGAGTGTGAAATTTGCTTTAGAGAAGTTTTTCACTGTGGTTTTCTGGGCAGGGGGTGGGGTTGGGATGTGAATATCCAGTGAGATTAGTTTATGGTCTGATCTTACCAATGAGGGATACACTTCTGGTCTGGAGCATAGAGTCCCCATGTTGGTGATGATCAGGTCCAGTATGTTTTCCCCTCTTGTGGGAGTGGTACAAGTTGTTCCATAGCATTTGAGTTTATAAATTCTAGGAACCTTTGGGCTAGGGTGTTGGAGCTAGAGTAATGCTCCCAGTCTATGTTTGGGTAGTTGAAGTCGCCCAATATAATGGTGTTTGGAGAGACCTTCATATTTTCCAGTGTTCTCAGGAAGGCCGAGTGGGGTTCCTGGGTTTGGGAGGGTGGTCTGTAGCAGGCTATAAACTGGAAGGCAGTTTTACCCACTGTTAGTTGCACATGGATAGTCTCTGATGCTTCGTGCTGTGCCACCAACCTGGAGGTGTGGGTATCTTTGACGAATATTGATACTCCCCTCCTTTTGTGGTTCGGTCCAAGTTTTGGGGCGAAAAGCATGCTATGAGGTCTAACCTGGTAGTGCCGCGGTGTTCTCGGAGCCTTGAACCAGGTTTCTGTTACTGCACAGATATCGATGTTCTCCATGCTAAGGAGAGTTTCGAGTGTGTGCATCTTGAGGTTTAGACTTCTGGCGTTGAGTAGCATTACTCTTAGTTTCTTATCCCTTGTGATACCTATGGAGGTGGGTTTGTCATTTGAGCCTTGCCTAAAAAAGGCACTATGGGGGTAGCAAGAGCCTTTGCCAATATCCGAAAGCCCAGGGTGACAGGTGCAAGCCGTCCCTAGCGAAGCATCGTGGCTTGTCGAGCATGTCATCCCAGGCTGACAGGCATTGGATCCCCTTTGAATGACACCAATACTTAAGCCAATTGTTGAAATTGATCATCTTGTCTTCATATTGTGGCATCATTCTTGGTGAGGGTAAGATGCTACTCAGGGTCAGGGTCATACCGGCCTGGGCTACATGCTCAGAGAGCTCCTCTATGTCTCTTTTCATGTAGTCCAGGGAGGTACATCTCAGGTCATTCACACCAGCATGGACAATGACCGAGTCATATTTGTACTTGCCTTGGAGTGACCTCAGTGCTTGTGTTATGTGGCGGACCCTAGCGCCCGACAGGCAGCTCACCGTGACCTTCTCCTTGTTCAGCCTGGTGAGTGGGACGTCAGTGTGCCTGATGATAGAGTCACCTATTACAAGTGTATCAGGTGTGTTGTTTAGCTTTAAGGGCTGTGACTGTTCGGCACACTGGCTTTGTGAGCTATGTGTTGCACGTGTTTTGTTTTGGGGTAGCGGTTGCTTGGGTGTCTGCTTTGGAGGTCTCTGCTGCTTAGGCAGATTTTTTTTTTTTTCGACTAGCACTGTGTAGTAAAAAGTATTGTCTTGTGTTTTTAATTATTTATTATTAAATATTTTAAACCCTTTTAACTGTGGCTGTTTTGTGTAGAGATAATTTAAGCTCTAGAGTACATTACATGTATATAGTGATCCTGTACCAAGTCACTCTAATAAGCCTTGACTGTTTAGTCACACTTACAGTTGGATAATAATATTGCGCAGTAATAATTGGACACCCTTTTAAGGGTCTTTGAGTAGCTGATGAATATTAGTGGCTGGTGGCAGCTGATACTACTGTATAGCCTGGCAGAGAAGGTGGCACAGCTGGAGAACCTGTGCCAGCCTTCCCCAGGAGTGTCTGTGTGGTTGTATAAACTCTTCTCAAAGTGTGTGTGTGTGTGTGTGTGTGTGTGTGTGTGTGTGTGTGTGTGTGTGTGTGTGTGTGTGTGTGTGTGTGTGTATGTGTGTGTGTGTGTGTGTCAGCTACTTGGGCAGGGACATGAAGCACTGGTTGGACAGAGAGTGTGCTGGAGGTTTTAGCTTGCCCACTTGGTTGAGATCTGGACCCTATAGCTGTGCCAGTGGGGAGTCTTGTTGGGGACCTGGAGAGCAAGGAATTGACCAGCTCCGGACTGACTGTGATCTCTATGTGCTCTTAAGAGAAATTGTACTTTACTGTGTGTATTTGTTATCTTTAAATCCTATATGAGATGCCCATCACTGGTGTTAATGGTGAGGTTTGAGGTGCCTTGATTGCTGGGCCAGGGCACGGGCATCACAGTACATACCCTGTAATATATTGCACTTCCTCCACTATAGTCAGTCTGTGCAAGATTCATAACTCTCAATTGTCCCATACTTACTGGAAAATTCCACAAAATTATAGTTTTCAAAGTTCAATTTGCCCCCTTCACCAAATGTTGCTTCAATTTAGTTTTTATTTTCATTTATTTACACTCTGTTAACTGGGTTAGGCCCACTAGACCAATGGCCTCCTTTAAGGAGAGACCCAAGGTGGTATTCATACTAACTAGGGGAAATTTGGCCAGAGCATTCTGGAAACTTCCTCTACTTTTTTCGATAGGTGCAATGGGATGTTTTACATGCATCTGAGCTACAACCAACTCAGGTGGATGGGATCTTGGCTTAACTTCTCATCTGGAGGATGGCACATTCAGGAGTGCAGCTCAGACAGAGATTACAAAAAGTATGTCTGATTGCACTCTTGTCTGAATGCCCCTGTCTTTTCTATGCTGAAGGCAATAGAGGCTGTGGTTTTGATTCATAGTTTATTTCCTGGTTTGACAGCACCATTTGTAAGTCTTATTTTTAACAAGCAGGTGGTCTTATGAGCCACAGCACTTTCTAATCTGAGACCCTTTTGGAAGTCAAAGCAAAGAGATCTAGATTTGTTGTAAAATAATTTAATTTACAAAGTACATTATGTACTTCAGGAGTGGTATACAATGGATATAAAAAGGTTACACATCCCTGTTAAAATGCCAGGTTTTTGTTATATAAAATAATGAGACCACAATAAATCATTTCAAAACTTTTGCCACCTTTAATGTGATCTATAAACTGCACAATTCAATTGAAAAACAAACAAATCTGTTTGGGGAAAAATGTAAAAATGTACAATATGCTGGTTGCATATGTGTGCTCACCCTAATACTTTGTTGTGTGTTCACACCCTTAAACTAATACTTTGTTAAAGCACCTTTTGATTTAATTACAGCAATTAGTCTTCTTGGGTACACACCTGCCATCAATTAAAGAGATTCTGATTAACCCCAAATAAAGTTCAGCTGTCTTAGTAGGATTTTCCTGACATTTACTCAGTTGCCTGCTGCAGTAAAAGCCATGGTTTTCAGAGAGCTTACAAAGCATCAAAGGGATCTCATTGTTGAAAGGTATCAGTCAGGAGAAGGGTACAAAAAATTTTCCACAGTATTGGATATGCCATGGAACACAGTGAAGACAGTCATCAAAAAGTGGAGAAAATATGGGACAACAGTGACGTTGCAAAGAACTGGACGTCCCTCCCAAATTGATGAAAAGACAAGACAAAAACTGGTCAGGGAGGATGCCAAGAGGCCTACAGCAACACTAAAGGAGCTGCAGGAATTTCTGGCAACTACTGGTTGTGTACTGCATGTGACAACAATCTCCCTTATTCTCCATATGCCTGGACTATGTGTCAGGGTTGCAAGGCAGAAGCCTTTTCTTACACAGAAAAACATCCAGGCCTGGCTAAAATTTGCAAAACAATACATTGTCTCCCAAAAGCATGTGGGAAAATGTGTTATGACCTGATGAGACCAAGGTTGAACTTTTTGGCCCCAATTCCAAAAGGTACCTTTGTCGCAAAAACAACACTTTGCATCACCAAAAGAACACCATCCCCATGGTGAAGGATGGTGGTGGCAGTATCATGCTTTGGGGTTGCTTTTCTTCAGCTGGAACTGGAGCTTTAGTCAAGGTGGAGGGACCAAATACCAGTCACTTTTGGCCCAAAACCTTCAGGCGTCTGCTGGAAAGATGAAGATGAAGAGGAGTTTCACCATTTGACACGACAATGACCCCAAGCATACATCCAAATCAACAAAAGAATGGCTTCACCAGAAGGAAATTAAAGTTTTGGAATGACCCAGCCAGAGCCCAGACCTAAATCCAATAGAAAATTTGTGGGGTGATCTGAAGAGGATTGTACACAAGAGATGCCCTCTCAATCTGACAAATTTGGAGCGCTTTTGCAAGGAAGAGTGGGCAAATATTGCCAAAGTCAGGATGTGCCATGCTGATAGATTCCTACCCAAGAAGACTGAATACTGTAATTAAATCAAAAGGTGCTTCAACAAAGTATTAGTTTAAGGGTGTGCACACTTATGCAACCAGCGTACTGTAAGTTTTTTTATTTTTTTATATTTTTTCCCCTAATAGATATGTTTGTTTTTCAATTGAATTGTACAGGTTACAGGTCACATTAAAGGTGGGAAAAGTTTTGAAATTATTTATTGTGGTCTCATTTTTTAATATCACAAAAACCTGGCATTTTAACTGGGGTGTGTAAACTTTTTATATCCACTGTAGCTAGAATAGCAGTGCACTTGAATAAAATATCATAAAAACTTAATAGGATCAGAAAGGACTTATATGTTTTACTTGGGGGGTGTGACAATGTATTAAAGAACCAGAGTGGCAGTAGGTCAATGGTGGCTCAAGGTATTTGGCAGTGTAATTGTCTTTAAGCACATCTGTAGATGGCTGGTTACCACTCGGTAAGGGGTAGGCTGTATGTGTATTGGGTACAAGGGCGCCCGCAGGCAGGTGCAAGGGGGTGCACTTGCACCCCCCTGGAATCGGCTGGCCAGGAGATTAATTTACTTCTAATTAAAAAAAAAAAAATTAAGGGCGTTCTTCTTTAAGAACTCCCTTTGCGTCCGGTCGTACAAATGGAGGTGCTTGCGACCTGTTTTCGTCTTTTCCATATGTGCTGATGGTTTACGTCTTTATCTTCTGCATTTGCGCGTAAAATTTGAATTCTAGATGGGCGCACCAGCAGAGATGCCGTGTTGTGTCCAGGAAGAGGATTGCCATTAAAATCGGAGCAAGCAAGCTGTTTCAGGAGCAGAGAGTTATTCCACAAAGGTAGGAGCTCCTTTGGTCATTTGCAACATTTCACACAACTAAAATTTCAAAGCCTAGAACACTGGCTTAATAATCAATGTTTTATTAAATGCAAATACATCTAAGCCATTCATATTTCACTTAGGTGAAATCTCAATTAATTTACAAAATATCACACCAACTGAACAGGTTGCCCATGCCAAACTTAAAGGGATATTTATAAATCATAAATTATCCTTCAAGAACCATATTGGCTATGTAACCTGAACATTCAAAACACTACCTAACAGAAACAGTACTGCAAATATAGTCCAGACTCTGTTGCTACCTACATTACTTTATGATTCTTCTATTCAGTCATTTATTTAGTTACAATTTGAATCCACTGCTTTTTAATTTTTCTTGCAACAGACACATATGTGCTACCTACTAAGCTGTTCATACAACATTATGGGTAGTTTTGAAGTAGTTTTTTAATGTGTGTCATAAGGTTTCTGTTAATATTTGCTAGTTAGTTTAATCAAGTATGTATATTACTTTAATTCAGATAGCTTAGTTTTCTTTTTAAGTTCAGTTTGACATTACTGCTAATTTCTGTTTAGTTGATTATAGTTTAGATCTCAGTCTCTTAGGTAATGATTTACATGGGTTTAAATGTTCTGGTGAGGTTGCTTAGTATTTATTTTACCGTATGTATCTAGTATTATTTTTTGCAGTTTGCTTAAGTGAGGCTTAGGTACCATGTTAAACATTCTTGGAGTAGCGATGAATACTTTGATAATATGCATAGAATAAGAATAAAATATTTACTGTCTGTACCATATACTTGTCCATCACTACCACTTCTCAGGTTGTGTTGTTAGGAGATTAGATAGGTAGACAGACAGATAAACACACACACACACACACACACACACACACACACACACACACACACACACACACACACACACACGCACATTTTATATATAGATAGATAGATAGATAGATAGATAGATAGATAGATAGATAAGCAGGCAAACAGAGAGACAGACAACTGAACACAAAGAATTACATATACATACCCAGTTGGAGTTCCATAACAAATATGTAATACTTATTACTCATAAATGGAGAAGAAATGGGATAGATAGGAAAGTAATAAAAGGGAGAACAGAAAGCAGGGACAGACACAAGGATTACTATAAGGCATGAAAGGGGATTGGGGAAAGAAGGATGATTCATTAATTACGTATGTATACATGTATTCATGCATTCATTCTTAGAAAGAGCCCTTTTTCATATATAGGAAATAAGTGTATCAGATGAAACAGAGAAAGAAGAGCAGACAGGAGGGTCAGGTAGACCAATGTAAACAGACCTAGACAGAAATACAGACACTTGCAGTGGAAAAAACAAAAGGTAGGGAGGACAGCAGATAAGCACAGACATATAGTGGAAGCACAGGGGATGGACAAGTGATAGTGGTCAAGGCTGGAAAATTTAAAAGGAATGTAGAAAGACACATACGGGATGGAAAACACCAAGATGGGATAGTGTAGCTTCCTTGCACAGCTGTATGCCAGGCATCACTCACTTGGGTGAATAATATTATAGGATCATAGGAAGTTACAAGGCTATTGGCCCTGAGGCCCTTATAAGCCCAGGCAAGAGTTTAGCCCATGTTTAGACAAGTCAGCACCCAAAGCCCCTGTCCAGCAGAGACACAAGTAAAATCCCAGGGATGCATTTTCTGTTTCCTATCTAGTTATCCAGGTTGCACTTATAAAGGGATAATGAGGTACTCTGCTTGACATGGAGAGGGTGTCTATTCCACAGATGGGGGAGTCTCTGGGATACAAATCTGTCCCATCAACAAGTCCTATTGATGTCACAGACCAGGTTGAGGTCACGCATGCGTTTACTCGGGTGGAGTTTGACTTGCGGATATGTAGCAGTCCCATTAAGGCAGGGTCTGAGATTGCTTTGTATGCCAGACAGGGATCACATCTGAGGAGTCTGTATGAAACTGAGTAGAGGGACAGGGCTTTTAGCCTATCTGTATTGAGGCCACGGATTCTCCTGTTGAGGAACCTCTGTGTGGTCTCTCCAGCTGCTGCATGTGCTTAATAAAGTACATGTCAAAGGGGGCATTGTACTCAGTAATTGGCCTTATAAGAAAAGAATACAGGGATGTTATGACCTCCTTGTCCCTGGATGAGATATCCTTACTTATGAGGTGGGCCATGTAGAAAGCTTTCCATACAACGGAAGCAACATGGTGGTCAAAAGTCAGGTTGTTATCAACCTGGGTGCCCAAATCCCTCACGACTGATTGCATGCTTAGGACGTTGTTATTAATGTGATAATATGTGGTGACATCACTTTCCCCAAAGGAGATGATGATGATGCATTTTTTGGCATTCAGCCTGAGGCCATGTTTCTGGCACCAGTCATTTGTTTGGGTGAGACCCTCTTGGAGGACGTCCACATCACTTGGGGAATTGATAACCGCTCCCAACTTGCAGTCATCAGCAAACTTGGTCAGCCACAGCCCACTGGTTTTGGCCTGCATCTCAGAGATGTATATCCCAAATAAAAGAGGCCCCAAGACCAATCCCCTGGGGTATGCTGCTCATTTCGGGTTTACTGCTTGAGGTGGCTTCCCTATTTTGATTAGGTGGGTTCTATCAGTGAGCCAGTTTACTACCCATCTGGTAACATACGGAATGATGCCTAGTTGAGAGAGTTTATCTATTATGCTCGAGTGGGGAATAGTGTCAAAGGTTTTGGCCAGGTCAAGGTAGGTGGTGTGCACCATCTTCCTCTTGTCCAATGCTTTGGTGACTGTCTCAAAGTCAACCAGATTTAACAGACATGACCTCCCCTTGACAATGCCAAACTGTGTGGGGTTGAGTGTTTGGAGGTTGGCAATGTCCCTGTTAATGAGGTCCATGTTAATCCATTCCATGGTCTTGCAGCTCAGGCTAGTTAGGCTGTTGGGGCTATAATTTCCCGGATCGGTGGACACTCCACCTTTGTGTAAAGGGATGACAGTGGCAGTCCTCCACTCAGCTGGGACAAAGCCGGTACTCAGGCTTTGGGTGAATAGGGTGCCTAATGGTGCTGCAAGTTCATGCCTGAGTTCATGTAGGATGCAGCCGGGGATGTTTTCACGTTCCACGGAGGCTGTATTTTTTGCCTTTGAGAGGCCAGTGAGGATATGTTCCCCTAGAGAAAAGGGGAGGGGGCAGGTACTGAGGATGTCCTGATTTACTGATGGGGGGACAGAGGGGTGAAGTTTTTGCTGAATCTGTCAGCCATTAGGTTGGCTATATCTACAGCATTTGTATATGTGGTGTCCTTGACCACCAGTTATGAACAGATCTGGGTGCTTCCTTTGAGATTGCGGACATATGTGAAGAAGGCCTTATGATTGTCTCTAGTAGATGTGGTCAATTTGGAGTCTAAGTTGGCTTTACAGGATTTCACTTGTGCTCTTATTTGCTTGTTCAGGCTAAGGAGAGATTGCTTCCAATTGGGCACCTGCTCCTTCTTGGTCCTAGACTGCAATTTTTTCCTTTTGTTATATACTTTATTGCAGATGTCCACCAGACAGGTTTACTCTTCCTTGCGGAGGATTATTTTGTTCTGTTGGGTATTCCTGATTCCATGCATCTATATAAATGCTCGTATAGTACTTTGGTATAGATTTGGATACTGGTGCCAGTTCCTACAGAGGGGAAGGAGGCTGTGAAACTGTTTATACCATTCCTGAAGAGAATGTAATCAGCTTTGAAGAAGTTCTTTTGTTTGACCCTAGCTAGAGGGGGTCAGGGGAGATGGTGACTCCGAAAGTGACTGCTTTATGGTTGGATCTTGCCAGGGAGGATGATACTGTAGGGGGTGCTGCAGTGGTTACTCATGTTGGTTAATACCAAGTCCAAGATATTATCACCTCTTGTTGGGGTATCGACTAGCTGTTCCAAAGCATTTGCATTGATAAGATCAAGGAATCTCTGGGCATTCGTGTTCTGGCATGAGTAATTGTTCCAATCTATGGTTGGGTAGTTAAAGTCACCCAAAATCAGGGTAAAAGGTTGAATCATGATAGATTTGAAGAGGTGTAGATAGGTGGAGTGGGCATCTTGAATCAAATTTGGGGGCTTGTAGTAGCTATGATTTGAATAGGGGTCTTGTCATTGGTTAACTGCACCTGGAGTGTCTCCTGTGTGTCATACTTAATAAATAAATAAAAAAATAAATATATATATATATATATATATATATATATATATATATATATATATATATACATATATATATATAATATATATTGAAACTCCACTTCCTTTGGCTTTGCTGCCCACAGTTTGGGGTCTGAATGTATGATAGGTTGAGAAACCAGGTAAGGCTGGGTTGCTCTTCACAGCTTTGAATCAGGTTTCTGTGACTGCACAGAGGTCTGCATCTTCCAGGGTTAAGAATGCTTGCAATAAGTGCAGTTTCATGTTTAGACTCCTAGCGTTTAGCAGCATGACCTTTAATTTGCATTTTGTTGAAATGTTTTATGCTGGTAGCATCAACCTTATGGCTTTTCCTAAAAAAGCACTATGGGGAGACAAGGGCCTTTGCCAGAAGCCTGAAGCCCAAGTGGGACAGATGCAGGCCATCTCTAACAAAGCATTGTGGTCTGTCGATCATATATTCCCAGGCTGACAGGTACTGGATCCCCCTGGAATGACACCAGAAACTAAGCCAATTGTTAAAATCAATCATTTTCTGTTTGTATCAAGGCATCATTCTGGGTGACGGTAGAATGCTGCTTAAGGCTAGGGTCATACCTGCCTGGGACACATATTCAGCGAGCTCAGTCATGTCTCTCTCTTCAAATAGTCTAGGATGGTATATCTCAAGTCGTTCACGCCAACATGGACTATGATAGAGTCATAACAGTACTTGTTGTTGAGAGACATGAGTGCATGTGCGATATGGCAGATTCTGACACCTGACAAACAACTAACCGTGACTTTCTCCTTATCCAGCCTGGTGAGAGGCACATCTTTGTATCTCACAATGGAGTCTCAAATGACTAATATGTTGGGTTTATGGTTAGGCCTTAGTGGTTGCGAGACACAGGTGTGTGGAATATGCATGGTATTTGGTGTGGAGGGTTGTGGAGTTGGTGTGTTTTTGCCTCCAACATCTCCTTTGTTTGGGTTTGTTTATGTTGAGAACCTTGTCCTTTGCATATGTTGGTGTGTGTTGTGTAGTTGTGGTGTTTGAGGTGTGCTGATTGTACTGACAACCTTCTCAGTGCCAGATATACTGGCATGTTAGGGAGAGAACATACACTCTAGGTTCTTAATGTAATTACATCTCTCACAAATTGTGCCCTTGGGTGGTAGCAGTAGATGGTTGTCCAAATACATGAGGCAGTTGCTACACTCTCTCAGGATGCCCATACCAACCAGGCTAGCGGGAAAAACCATAGGAAATTGTCCATCCATATTTGTCAGAATCTGAGGGAGAAAGGCCAGGGAGACCTAAGGGGTAGGCCTAAAGCCCAAGTGCTTAAACCAAAACTAAGAGGCTTAGAATAATACTAACAATTTCAACAGGCTATAAACACGCAGTAATAAATGCAACAGAAAAGATGTAATTGAACACTTTAGAGAACATGTAGCAGCAAGTAGCAGAAGAAAAAAGATGAAGTAATAGAGTAGGAGGAGGAAACACAAATGGTGTATAAGCAGCTGAATAAAGGGTTTTTTTTTTTTTTTTTTTTGCATTATATTTTTTGTCTGTTCCTCATAAAAATTCTGTTTTTGACAAATCACTGGGATGAGCCAAGGATTAAAGTTACTAAATAAATGACATGCATTTGAGTTTCAGACTTGATATCCTTCAGAAAATATATTCTAACACAAATCCTGTTATTCTAGCAATGTTCTAAGTGTATGTGTGTTTGTGTGTTTGTTTGTGTGTGTGTGTGTGTGTGTGTGTGTGTGTGTGTGTGTGTGTGTGTGTGTGTGTGTGTCAGAGAGAGAGAGAAATGCCCTAGTTAGATCTAGCAGGTGGAATTTATTGTCAAGTGCATTTTCAAGGAATTGTGAGCTTCAAGGGAAGCAAAGGTTACTGCTGCTCATGCTGAGTCTGCTTAAAATGTACAACTGTTTTGTTTAGCAAATGGTATCATTATTGTGGTACAGAATTTTAAAGCAGTGTTAACACAGCAGGTAGCATTCTTGCATCTTGATGCAAAGGGCTGTAGGTTCCAGTCCTACAGTATGTACATTTGTATTTTAAGGGGGTATAGTACTTGTATGTCCTATGACTTAGTATGACTTAGTATGACTTAGTATGTCCTCCTTTGGATGAGACACCTAAAAACTATGAACCTGTTTTTCAGCTTGCCACTCATTCCCTATTGCAATATACCAGCTGACCATTTCTTTTAATGTAACCTAGGCAATTTATTCTTCAAGGGCAACAGGCACTGAATTTGTAAATGAAACACTGAATTATAAAGTTTTTTCTAGCAACAACCTCTTCATTGGTTTCAGATCTCTTTAATGTGGAATTATTCAGATGACTTTTACTTCTGCAGAGATTCTGCATACTGATTGATATTGGTGGATTGTATGACAGACGTTTGAGTGGCCCTTTATGGTTGAAATGTTCTGAATTGGGCAGGTTGTCATTATTGGTTCATATGATTTGTTTCATTGCTTAAAGGAAAAATGCTCAGAACTATAAATTTAAAATGCACTCTAACAAGTGGTGCTGTTTTATACAAGGGATATAATTCAATTATTATGTAGTATAATTAATACAGTCAGGAAGGTGAATCAAATAACTTTTGCATGGTTCTAAAAATGTGTGCAAGGATCCTGTGATTTGGAAACAGGCCAAAGGTAAACTTATCCTGCCACTGGCCAGATGCATGTTCGTTGAATGTGGGTTTCGATGCTGTTTCAGTGAATGTGGGTTTCAAAGGTAGAGAAGTTTTAATGCTAAATCTGTTTTCATTGTAAGACTATTGCTTTGTTTAGGTTTAGTAAATGCCTATCAGTGTTTGTGCTATAAAATTTGAAATAAAAGTTGTAAATGAAATCCAGATATCTGTAATCATTGTAGAAGTAAAGCATAAAACAGTATGTACACTGAGAGATTTGAACAGTGTCTATGACCAATGGGGAGAAATAGCCAAGTAATGGGACACTGGAATGGCTGCGTGGGTGGGTGGGGGGGCTGAGTGGGCAGGGGCAGCAGAGGGGTGGGGCTGCGTGGGCGGGGCTTGGGTTTGCACCCCCTGCAAAAAATCCTGCGGGCTCCCTTGATTGGGTATCATGAAGTCCGTAACCAATTCATCTCATAGAGCTTTGTGATGAAGGTGTGAATGATACGTGCACATAAGGTATGTAAATTAACAAGATTAAATTATCTTTATATATCTGAGGATATAAGTATAGGACATTCTTAATGGGGACTGATGTGCAGAAATGGGGAAAACTACAGCGATGCTGTACAAGGTTTAGTGTGACTCTGAAGGATTAACAGAAAGATACGTATTTAGGAGAACATATAGAGGGTTAATAGTCTTAAGAATAAAGGATGCCTGAAAGCCACTTGTTAATGAGAATCAGAATGCCCTCCTCTAGGGTGTATGGTTCTGCATTCACATCTAAAGCTTTGGAAGTTCTTGAAAGTATGCAGAAAGTGACAGCAAGAGAGAGAGATGGATTATTATTTGTCTTTAGATAACTCCTGTGAGGTTGCACTGCAACCTCTTGCATAAAATCATGCAGCCTGAAATTTTGCCAAAGTCAGAGAATAAGCTTATATTGCCAAAATGTTCATATCTCTGTAATTTCTATCTAAATCTAAAAGTTATAAAACAGATCTATTCAACTGAAACTCTTCTTTCTGACAGTGGCAGCTATTAGAATCTATGTCTTAAGTTGCACTTTATATAATAAATATTAATTTTACAATGTTATTGTTTTTTTATTTTTTTATGAAAAAATATTTTATTTTATATTGCTTTACTTTTTATTAGTCAGCCATAGTCAGAACATAAAAACATGATTATTCTGCTTATGTTTGTGCTATTTTGCCTCTTTAAAAAAAAATAAACTTCTGTTTGTGAATGGTGCTGGAAATGGAAGAAGCTATGTTACTATGTATGTAAATTTCATTGTGATTAACTCTCATTTTGGTCAGATGTACCCACTTTTCAAGAGCTTTTGTCCATAATTTTGATACCTGCATATTGAGAGGCATGCTAAGATGCTTGAAATATTAACATTGTTTCTGTTAAGCTGTCGTGTTGTTATGAATAAAAGTGACCGTTTTGACTAAACTAATGGTGCATCCTGACATTTTTAACATGACCAATGAATATTACTGGATAACCAATGGTGCATGCTCTGTCATGGTATCAAAACCAGGATCTTCTCAGTAAATGAAAACTAAATAATTGCTTTACCATTTATGAAACTACACCATACCATTGTAAGTGAATCCACAAACTTTTAGTCATTTTTTAACAACAAATCATTTTTACCTCACTAATTCCTCAATTTACTGAATTAAATCTGTTCAGTCCAGAAAAAAAAATGTATTCCTCAACAATGATAAATTTTAAAGCACTGGAGACATTTGATTTCTCAAAACCCTTTTTCAGATCTACATGGTGAAAGAAGTTTGTATGATTTCATGTGGCAACCAAATTAGGCAAAGGAAAAACAAATAAAATATATGGTCACTTATCATTGCTATAGGTCATGAAATAGATGCCATATACAGTTGATTTTCATTTGCAGTGGGACAGTGTATTGCATATGAGATAGCATATCTCAGTCTCTTAGCACAATAATTATGGAGGTATACCTTCATTTATGAGAAAGGAGGTTGCATGATGCACCAAAGTGCGAAAGTACAACCTCCAAATTCCTGAAATGTCGAGTGACAATGGTCCGACTTCCAATGAGTGAATGCACAGTGGCATTCGCACATTGGAAGTCGGCATTTCAGGAGCAGATCGCACTATAGCGGGGATCAGGAAATTAACCCTTTCCCTCACTGTAGTGCAATCTCAGAGTTTGTATATTAAAGTATGGGGCGTGGGGTGCAGGGGGGCTTGCTCCCTGCATAACGATGGTTGGAGTTCGAAAATGGTCAAATCTGGTTTTCCAGATTACCATTTTTGACATTTTGTTTTGTGGGACATCTTGCTTTTCGACACGTAAAGGTGCACAATTGTGCGTTCGTACAACTGCAGTTCAGGCAAATGAAGGATACCAATTATGGACAAAGCCAAAAATAATAGGTGGAGATGGTTGATAGAATAAGCATGCATTTCCAGAAGGATTGGAAGTCTAAAACTTGAATGTCTATCATTATTTAGTGACTGCAATTCTCAGTGGTTTACTAGAAAACTACAAACTTTACAAGGGGCAGACCAAAAATATGAGACAAAAATCAGGTTAGTCTGTGAAAATCTGGATAGCTGGGAGGTATGTGAGTCGGTGATTTGCAAAGTCAGTGATCATTTTGTACCAAAAACAAATATAAAACATGAAAGGGAATGTTTCTAGAGATGTGTACAAGCAAAGTGGGAAAATGTTGAAGTATCTGTAAGACAACTGGATGAACTGGAAGAAAATTGTGAGTTTACTGGCACAAAGATAAACAAATAAGAGACAGAATTGTGATTGAGCTGGCTGATACAGAAATTTCTCAGTTGCAACTTGAAGTTAATTAATTAAAAAAAGACAACGGAAATCACCAGAGACAGAACTGATTAAAAGTCAAATTGCTAATTCAAATATATCAAATGATGTATGGGGTTAAACACAAAGCTAATGGCAAGTTTCATAAAAGGCATAATTTTGACCAATCTAATTGAATGTCCGAGAAGCAGAATGAGAGAGAGTCTGGCAAATATCTGAAGTGTGACCATTACCATAATGAGTTACAGCAGTGCACTGCATGTGGCAGAATGTATAAGAGATCTAACAGATTGGAATACTTTGTTGTTTACTGTAAAACAAAACTGAGTAAAGAGTTTGTCTCTGAAAAAATGAAACTAAAAATTATACACAAAAAGTATCTTCCTGGGTTCAATCACTACTTTGTCTGATGTAAAAGCAGACTGGCAAATTAAGACTTCTATTCATGGAATGGCTTCCAAGATGGCTGTGCACTAACAACTTAATTTCATCTCTCCCAGCTTGAAAACAGAAACTCAGAAAACACAGGCAGTGAATTTGCCTTTTGGGGTAAATTTCAATTACTGGCCAGTAAGCCCGGATGCCAGCAAAGAAGAAATTCAGAGAACCTGAAAGAAAATCAGCCACAAAGGGTGAGGAGAAAACACTGATTGGGAAGAATCCTGCAGCTGTTCAGCAAAAAGCAGTTCAAGCTCCAGCTTTGGTGTAAGACGTGACTTCCAGTAATTTATAGAAATATAAGTCCAATGTGCTCAGAGCTCATTAAAATAAACGTAACACTGAAGGAGTGTCTCAACTCAAATCATAGCTCTCAACCTTCCATCTCCAAAATGAGGAACACTCACCTTCATAATGTGGAACAAATGGACAAAATGTGGAACACATACTAATGGCTTACTAACAATGTCAACTAGGAAGGTCATAGGATGGTTAAAATATGCTGGTTTTACTTATAAAGAAGATCATTTAATGAATTAATATGATTAATTTCTATTTACCATGGATTTCACTTAAAAAAATTTCTAACACTGAATGTATCACAGACTCTTTCAATGTGGAACTTTGAGGAACTTCGAGGAACATGAACTTTTTAAGACCCCAAATGAGGTACATTCCTCGTAATGAGGTACACTTGAAAGGTATGACTCAAATACCAAAAGGCTGGAAAAAATGGAAGAAGCTTTAAATAGATATACCGATGAGCTGATAAAACTGCAAAAATCAGAGGTCAAAATGAAGGAAAGGATGGCTGAGTAAGAGACTGTTCAAGAAGAGCTGTTTCAAAAATATTAGAATTAGAGGACAGAGCACATAGGGAAAACCTTAGATTTTCTACTGTACCAGAGAAACTGGATGGAACAGACTGTATTAATGTAATGAAAGCAGAAATAAGGAACTGGACTGGTATTCCACACCAGCAGTTGGTAACTGAAAAGGCACTTTATGTATATGCTCCAAACCTGGTCACGAGAAAAAAAAAATTATTTAGAGGGACTGAAAAATGTTAAAGTATTGCAGAATAGGGGGAATCTCACAGAACAAGAAGAGGATCAATTGCAGAATGCTAAGCAGAAAATAAGGGATTACCTTGATAATATGTTTTATCTTAAGCCTGCTGGAACTAGCGACTATCACATTTTCGCTCAGTGAATGCTTAGCATTTCGAATGCCAGAACCAATTAGCTTATAGATCTTTTGGATAAATAGCTACTCCATATTAGAAAAGAGTTGTTTAGGAACTGCGTTTAAGTTTTATCTAAAGCCTGTTGGATCTAGCGACGATCATATTTCTCCCAGTGAATGCGCAGTAATTTAACACCAGAACCATTTAGTTTTACAGAGCACTTTGGATAGAACCCTACTCCATATTAGAAAACAGCTGTTAGGAAGGGAGTTTATGTTTATTTTAAGCCTGCATGATCTGTTTCCTTTCTGAATTGTATTATGTACTGTCCAGAATTACCTGCTTGCAGCAACATTTCCTATTTAAATTGTGACTAGCTTTGTTGTTGTTATTATACATTAACTTGTGGATTCATCTGTACAATTGCTAGTAGGCAAGAACTGCTTTACTCAGCTGTTGTTTTCAATACTGTGTACCCAATGTATAGGTCTTTTTCTAGCGTCTTTCTAGGATTCTTGCTTTAATATACGGACCTATGTTACTTGATCTAATAGCTAACCTGCCTGCTGTATTATTATTTTGTATTACTTCATTAAGGTGTGTATATCGAGAGTATTTTATCTTATATGCCTAACACTTTTTACATTTTTGAATTTTTCTAAAGAATGTTTTTCTCTTCACTACAGCTCCTTCTCTCTCTCCCAAAGTTCCAAGCTCCTCAACCTTGCCTATCCTGAACTAGGAGTCAAATCTCACTGTCTGATGCAAAGGAGCCCTGTAATAATCTCCTACTGTCTCATCTAACTACCACATATCTCTGTACCCTTCCAGAAAGGAAGTCAGAAAGTATGCAATTTTTCTTAAAAACCTGGCTGCTATGCGTTTATTGTAACTACTACTTTCTAGCAGTATAAGGTAAGCTTCCAAACTAGTTTAGCCAGCGGCCATATCCCCCTCTCTACCCTCTGTCGCCTCTCTCTCTGTACAATTTTTAAATATCTGTATTGCCTGTAATTTTGTGTTTTCATTATCCCAGTTAAGGTATTCTTCCTATATACAGTTTTTTTTACAAACGTATAGCCTTTGCAAGTATATCATTTCCAACCACTCGGTGGTGCCCTCACCTAGTCCACCTTCCATAGGGCTATCCCTCGGCCCCAGATCCTACTCCTCACATTTCTACTATCATCTCCAAAGTAAACTGTTTGTCTCTTACTGCCACCACTACTGCATCTCAGGACTCTATCCAGACCAGTAAACTAACTCTCCCTCAAGAATAAGCATTTCACTGATTGTTTTTTTTTTTCTAAGCCTAGCCCTATTCTTGTCTCTATCTGCTCTGTTCGCCCTGCGGGCTCACTCCGCTCCCCTACCCTACCCCCAAATCTCACCCCCAGTGCACCTGACCTTATACTTCCCTAGCCACACCCCCAAAATAATCTACCAATTACCTCACTACATTGCTATTTATCAATTAACAGGTTCTGGCTCTTTTGGTTAGCCTAACCTTTCTACACCTGCTATTCCCTCTAACATTCCCCACCTCACAAGTGGTCTTCAGTTTCTTCCACATAGCTTAACCTCCACCATCCTATACCCCTCACTATGTATAACCACTGCGGGTCACACACCTTAACATTCTTTTTTTATCCATTGGGCTCACCTCATTACTTATATTACATGACCTAACTTGCTATGAATCCCTAACTTTTAATACATTTCTACATCCCCTAAGACAAACAAGCTGTCTCTCTCCCATCACCTCCCTAACACACAGTAACATAACATCCTCTTCATCCTTCCTTCTACCTCATTTTCATAGACTAACCCATATTAAACATCTCCAAATGAAAAAAGGATACCCTTCTCTCTGTAAAATTGTCAAACTAACATGTAACCCTCATAATTGCTTACTGCTACATGGTAACATCCACCCAAACCCTGCTCATAACTTTATCACCCTTAATACTTCTTTAGCCAATACTACCTCTCCCCTCAATGTCCCAAAAAGCCTAAACTCTCTACTTATAGGTCACCTCAATATATGAAGTGTAAATAACAAAATTACCCAGCTACACGCCCTATTAGACATCTATTCCTTTGACATCTTATGCCTTACTGAAACTTGGCTTAAACCCACAACTAAAGACAATGACATTGTCCCTCCAGGCTATAACATTCTCAGACTAGACCATCTAAATAAAAAGGGTGGTGGGGTAGTAATACTGTTCAAATCTGAACTGAAGGTCACATCACTAGATATACATCCTCCACCACCTAATTATGCAGAAATTTTAACCTCTAAACTCCAAATTAATACAAATAAATCAATATACATTATCTGCTCATATATCCCCCCCAGGTAATAACATCAGTACTCTCGAAAATACCCTTAGATGGGTTTCCATGTCCCTACCACAAGAAATCATACTCCTTGGAGACTTTAATATTGATTGGAATGGCTGTACCTCTGCCAATCCAACTACTCATATAAACCTCTTTGGCTTCCACCAAACCATTACCTTCCCTACCAGAACCCACAAACCTAGCAAGAAATAAACCACCTTAGATTGGATACTAATAAATAGCAACCCCCTTGCCTATAAAACAGGTATACTCCCCGACAATATAGGTGACCGTTCTCTTACTTTCATTTCTAGGCAAAAGACCCACATTCACAATCAAATAGCTTTTAGAACTACCAGAAACAAAAAAAATCTCAACCCAGTTAATTTCCAAGCTGAGCTCAAAGCTTGCAATTGGTCTCCCCTAAAATACCTACCTCTTGGCGAATCCTTGATCACCACGCTCCCACTTGCACTGTTAGAATTAAAAACAAACCAGCTCCCTGGCTCTCTAAGGACAAAAGGCTAAACATTTGACTAAGAAACAAACTTTGGTCCAAATGGAGAAAAACTAAAAACCCAACTGATCACCTAAATTTTAGACAACTTCGTAATACCACTAAAAAATCCATAATCCTTGACAAAAAAAAAAAACTACTACCTCAAAGTTCAACAGACCCAACAACAAAACTCACAAAAGTTCTGGTCAGGAATCAATTAACTACTCCACCCAGGACAGTCCAAAACACCTACCCCCTCTAACTTAACCCAAACTTCTCCCAACCAAATTGCTGACACCTTTAACAAATTTTTCTCTGAAACAGTCCAATCACTAGCAAATACCTTACCACCTGTTACCACCACCAAATCATCCTCACTAACCAACTTGCCCCAGACATTTAACCTCCAGCCTGTTCCAACATCTCTAATATACTCCCTGCTTCTTAAACTTAAACCATGTACACCATCAGCTGACCTCCTCCCAGCTGAATACCTGCAAATTGCAGCTGGTGTACTTGCCTACCCTATTTCTATCTTAATAAACAGAACCATTTCTGAATCTTATGTCCCATCCATCTGGAAAGTCTCACATATCATCCCTCTGCATAAGGAGGGTACCTCAAATGAATTATCAAACTTCTGCCCCATAGCCCTTCTCTCTCCCGTAGCAAAAAGTATGGAGAGATGTATCCACCATCAATTAATTCATTACCTCCTGCAAAACAACCTACTAGTAGACTGCTAACACGGTTTCAGGCCACACCATAGTACTACAACAGCTCTTCTATCCTTTACAGACTGCATTAATAAAAATAGGAATACTAACTTCTGCTCTCTTCACAGACCTCTCAATGGCCTTTGATATAGTTAACCACCAACTATTGATAGGTATACTTGAATCACTTACTCTTGATTCTCAGTTAGTACAATGGTTCCAATCCTACCTGGAAAGCAGAAAACAAGCTGTCCTGTGGGACAACAATCTAACCTGTCAGCTTCCTATCACCCTTGGAGTCCCACAAGGATCAATTTTTGGACCACTCCTTTTCACAATTTTCATTAATAATCTGAAAATCTCCCTTCCCCAAACTACATGCATACAATATGCTGATGATTCGACTCTGATATGTGCTGCATCCTCTCCAGCAAAACTCCAAACTAGCACACAAACAATCTTTACCTTAGTTGAAAACTGGTTCCATCAAAGATGTCTCCTCCTTAACCCCCCAAAAAAACTAAATTATTACTATTTACTCCCACACAGAAGTCCCCCTCTGTCAATTTCATAGTGAAATCAAATAATGGCACAGAAATTGCTCCCGACACCACCACCAAACTCCTCGGTGTAATAATAGATAACAATCTCAACTTTGACACACACATTAACTCAACTATTAAATCAGTCAATACTAAACTTGGATTCCTCTATAGAATCAAACCTTTTCTCACAGACTCAGCTAAGATTTCTATTGCCCAAATCCACCTCATTTCCACCCTTCTGTACGCCTCCCCCATCTATACTAACCTATCCAAAAGCAATCTAAATAAACTAGCAACCTCCTACAACAACATAGCCAAATTTCCACCTCCTACAACAACATAGCCAAATTTGACACCGATGCCCCTTTCCGTACCCACCATTGCCTTAATCTTAAACTTCTAGGATGGCTTTGGCTGGAAGTACAAAATCAACTACTTTTCCAGCAGCTCATTTTTACCCACAAGATTTTACATCATCCTACAAATACTCCCATATTTTGTAGCCTTTTCAATTCTTATAAAAATCTTCCAACCCTAAGATCCACTAAAAAGCTACAAGTCGCCACCATAAAATTCAATAACAAATCCGGGGACTGCCTGTTCTCAAATGCTGTTGGCAATACTTGGAACAAACTTCCAAGTGAAATAACATCCCTTACTTCCACCAAACCTCATTAAAACCCAATGTCTCTGCCCCTGCTCCAATCCTGACTGATACTATTTCTCCTTTTTTCTATATACTCCCCAACTAAAAAAATTTTTCTGATACTTCTCTATCCTCTACATTTGACTTGACTCAACAATTTTTTTCTTTTTTTTTGTACCTCCTTACTGTGCTGTGTAAACTCGTGTGCATTAAATCTTTTTTGTTTTTTTATATAAACTGTAAAAAGAACAATTTGTTTTTTCCTATGTGTAGCCTAATAACTGTTTGTTATAACATTCCTGCCAATCAGTTGCATACTTATGTAATTGTTTTGTATTTCCACTGCTTTTTTGTGAACTATATGTATACATTTTTTTTTTCTTTCTCAGAGCTTTTCTCCTCAGGCCTCTACTGAAAATGGACATATATCCAGTTAGACTAGCCCGGTCAACAAATGTAAAATAAAATAAAAATAAATAAATAAATAAATAAATACACAAGTTTAGAAAAATTGCTGTTAAGCAACTGTTTTTGATAATAACACTTGAGCACAAAAACTTTAAGCACAACGACTCAGGCAACAGAAAGTAGAAGGTGCTTTTGCCAAGCTTAGGGAGCCTATAACAAGGAACGTTAACAAGAGATTCTGTAGAGGTATTACAAATATTTCAAAAATTCTATGAAAGTCTGTATAAAGCAAAGACATATGGAACTCAAGAAAAGATACAAATGGAAATATTTATGGAAGATTTAAATATGCCAAGGTTATAGACAGATGAGGCTCAATTACTAACTGTTAAGATAGGAGATGAGAGAAAAATTGTGATGTATACCCAATCTACAGGAAACTCCCCAGGAGTAGATGGCATTCCTGTGGAAATTTGGAAGCTAGGAGGGAAAAAACTGATAAAGATCTTGAAGGTTTTGTTTAACAGTATTTTAAGAGGAGGAGAAGCACCAACATCCTGGAAGAAAGCAGTGGTAGCTGTAATACCTAAAGAGGGTAAAGATCCATCAGATCCAGCTTCATACAGGCCCATTTCTATACTAAACCATGATTATAAAGTACGAAATAACAAAAGCGGTTGTAAAACGTACAGCAATAAAAACATACAATTTATTCCTCAAGACAAGGTAAGTGCTTTCACCACCTTCCTGGTGGCTTCCTCAGACCTTAATAATGATAGCAAAACAATACTAGAATTAAATGCATATCAAATTACTCTCATTATATAAATTAGTCACATTTGTTGCATCCAATTTTACATCCTTACTTCCTAGTTGATTAAGCGCATGCTCCCTAATAGAACATATATATTATATTTTTATTATTGTATGTAGTTTTCTATTGTTTATACCTATATACATATTTTTTAGTTAGATGTAAGGTTTTTTTAGTAGATTATAATGTTTATTAGGTTGTTTTTCTTTAAAGGTTGCAGTCTGATGGCTGGATGGCGTATGTTCTATAAGGGTCAAATGGGATACCTTGAGCTTTCCAATAGAACAAGGTGGTTTTGGATTTGAATGGGTATTTCAGAGCTACACAGTTAAGGCTCCTACACATAGCACAGGAAGAAAGGTATAATTCAAAATGGAAAAAGATGATGATGAAATGGGGGACTCATGAAATAAGGAGAGACTGGGATTTTGGATACAGATCCTTAAGGAGAATAACAATAACCATACAGAATATTATATTCATAAAGTGACAGAAAGTTTTCTAAGAACTAAGCCAACACGGGAATGGAGAAAGGGGATTCTGCTGACAGGGTTGACTGCATTCAGGGCCATAGACAACATGCAAGAGGGGGCTGGAACTTACTGAAGATAACTGCAAACGAACTAAGTTACTGGGAGCAAATAATTGCAGAGGGAAAGGTAATTGGCCAGGATACATTTGGACTTCAAGCTAGAGATTGCCTTCCCTATCAACGACTGATTATCAGAGTATAGACAAAAGGAAAGGAATAGGAAGATCCTTTATAGTAGAACCTAGAACAGAAGCTGCTGTTAAAAAGGGATAATTAGTAGGAATATAAAATATTGCATGATAGCTACAGGAATCAATCAGAAGAGGTTAGAAAGGACTGGGAAGAGAAACTAGATAAGCAGTTCACAAAGACACAATGGGAGGATATATGTATGTCTTCCAAATATGCAACAAAGTCTACAATATGTAGGATTCTTGCTTGGAAGTGTTTGCATAGACATTGTTATACCCCAAGCAAGCTCCAAACATTTTTTCTTCACAAGATTGCAAATGTTGGAGGTGTGATGTCAAAGAAAGAGGTAATTGAGAACATATTTTTGAGAGTGTAATGAGTTGCCAGACTTTCTAAATTTCCTGCAGAATACTTTGTCATTAATACTAGGTGAGCAAATTGTTGTAACTAAGGAAATTATTTCTGGGCTGTGATACAGAACTGGATTTGCCCATACATGGTAAGGCCTTGCTGAATCTAATTACAGTGGCTGCCAAAAAAGCAATTACTAGAAAATGGAAATCAAAGACCTAACCAACTGTACTAGAAGTAGTAAATATAGTGACAGAGATAAAAGAACTAGAAGTGAGATCTTCAGAAAATGATAGGAGCAAATTACATAGAAAAAATGGGAATTGTGGGAACAATACGTGCAGAATAATGTTTTGAAGGAGGAGTGCGGGTTAAGGGAGGGCAGGAAATGAATGAGATATGTAATGTTCTGTATAGAAGATTATATGTGATGTATAATGTTTGCAACTGAAAATACATCAATATGGTTTGTTTTCATTTATGTAAATACATGATTGCCTATATCATAAGTGATAATTCAGTAAAGATTTTCCTTGTTTAAAAAAAGACTTGTATTCATGCTATTCAAGTGAATACAAATTAGTTTAAAAGCTACACCAAGTCAAATGCTGCTTTAGTAAAACAGAACTCCAGTACTTTGGTCACTACATAAGCTCTAGTGATATCAGGCCATAGGTAAGCAATGTCAGAGGAGCATAGGATCATAGGAGGTTACTAGGCTAATGGCCCTGGGGCCCTTACAAGCCAACCAAGAGTTTATCCCCAAAAAACAACCCTCAATCAACACCTGTCACCCCTGTCAATGAGGGACAAAGGTGGAACCCTCGGGACAAATTTGTGGTTTCCCATCTACTGATCAAGGTTGTCCTTGAGGATCAGTGAGGTACAGTGTTTGACATGTATGGGAAGTCTATTCCAGAGACAGGGCCTCTGGGAGACAAACTTGCAGCAGGTTTTCTTGATATCACATATTAGATTTAGGACTATTGAGCAGGTAATGCGTGAGGAGTTAGACTTACAGATATGGAGCATCTCTAGTAGGGCAGGGTCCGATATTGCCTTGTAGGCAAGACACAGATCACCTCTGAGCAATCTGTATGATACCGAGTAGAGTGATAGTGATTTGAACCTGTTTGCATTGGACAAATGTTGGATGCCATGGATTCTTTTTGTGACTTATTTCTGTGGCCTTTCCAGTTGGTGCAGGTGTTGGAAGAGGTACATATCAAATAGGGCATTATACTCAATTATAGGCCTAATGAAGGAGGAGTACAGAGAGGTAATAACCTCTTTTTTTCTGGATGCAATCCCTTTACTTATGAGATGAATCAAGGAAAAGGCTTTTCTGAAAACTGCCGCCACATGATCGTGGAATGTGAGACTGTTGTCAGCCTGAGTACCCAGGTCTCTCACCACAGGTTGTGTGCTTAAGGGGTTGCTGTTGATGTGGTAATCAGTAGGGGCCATATTTTTGCTCAGTGGTATGATAATACTTTTTTTATGCGTTTAACTTAAGGCTATGACTTTGACACCAGTTATTTGTAGCTGTGAGACCATCTTGCAGTATGTTGCCATCATTTGGGGAGTCAGTGACAGCACCCTACTTACAGTCATCCGCAAACTTGGTCAGCTACAGGACCTTTGTCTTTGTCTGGACCTCTGAGAAGTAGATGCCAAACAGTAGAGGTACCAGGACAGATCCCTGGGGAACACCAATATTGCTAGGTCTGCTGTCAGAGGTGGTGACACCTGTTTTGACCTTGTGGGTCCTATTGGTGAGCCAGCTGGTCACCCACCTGACGAGACAGGGATTTACGCCAAGTTGTGTTAGCTTTTTGATGATGCCCAAGTGAGGTTTGCGTCAAAGGCATTGGCCAACTCAAGGTAAGCTGTATGTACTGACTTTCCCTCATCCAGGGCCTTTGTGACAGTCTCAAAAAGTCAGCCAGATTCAATAGTCAAGATCTGCCCCCGACGAATCTGAAATGGGTGGGGTCAAGTGCTTGGAGATTGCCTATGTCCTTGTTTATGAGATCCATAATAATACACTCCATGGTTTTACAGATCAGACTTGTTAAGCTAATAGGGTGATAGTTTCCTGGTTCAGTAGTGACACCACCTTTGTGCAAGGGGATGACAATGGTAGTTCTCCACTCTGCCGGCATGAAGCCTGTAATTAGGTTGTGGTTGAATAGGGTGCTCAATGGTGAAGTTAGTTCTTGCTGGAGATGGTGCAGAATACAGCTTGGGATACTATCAGGTCCCATGGAAGCTGTGTTCTTTGCCTTGGATAGGGCCTTTAACACTTGATCTACAGAGATGTGAGGTATGGGACAAGTATCTGGGATGTCAAATGGGCCTTTGGGGGGAGATAGGGGGTGACGTTTGTTCTGAACCTATCAGCTAGCAGGTTGGCTAAGTCAACAGGATCAGTGTAAGTGGTATGATTAAGTACTAATTCAGAACAAACCTGGGCTTTGCAATGGGGGTTCCTGGCATAATTAAAGAAGGACTTGTGGTTTCCCTTTGTTTCGGAGGCTAGTTTCAACTCATAATTGGTTTTGGAGGCTTTCACTACTGATCTAATTTGCTTGTTGAGGCTGAGGAGAGAGTTTTTCCAATTTGTAATTTGTTCCTTTTTACCCTTGGACAACAGTTTCTTCCTTTTGTTGTAAAGCCTGTTGATAGAAGATGTCCACCAGACAGGCCTGTGTTTCCTTGAGGAGCAAGTTTTAGTTCTGTTGGGTATGGCTGAGTCCATGCAATTGTACAGGTGCTTGTATACTGCATTGGCGTACTGTTCAGCATAGTTGTCTGCATCCTCTTGGGGGGGTGCTGCAAAGCTACTGATACCCTCCCTTAGGAGGTTGTAGTCAGTTTTTTTGGCCTTTTTGTGGCCGGGGAGGGGTTAGGTGGGACAGAAACTTCAAAAGAGACAGACCGATGATCTGATCTCACCAGGGAAAAACATACTAGGGGAGTATGGCCGAGTTACAAGCTTCATCTTATGTGACTGGTTTAAGACAAGCCCTAGGCATGATGAACTACTTGGTAAGTTTGCATCAAACTTTTTAACAGTGCTTCAGCCTTAAACAGACATTTAAAGAGAAATTACCATGGTCTTGGGGACATACTCAAGTCCATTAAAAGTAAGATAAATTATGGCTACAGCTCCAGTGCTTGCATACTAGGATGTCACTAAACTGAAAATAGTATTTGCTGATGCTAGTTGCTATGGCCAGGGTGCTTCAGTACTGCAAATGGATGAACAAATGTTATGTGTGGTTCCTTATTGCTCCAGAATACTAAGCAATCCTGAAAAGAGATATTTGCACATCAGAAAAAGTGCTCTACAAGTGTGGGCCTGTGAGAAGTTCTCTAGATACCATTCAGGATTCAAGTGTTTCCAGCTCCATTCTGACTGCAAACCATTAATTCTATTAATTCCTTTGACTCAATCAAAGTGTCACTGAGGTGTCAGAAAATGTTGATGAGACTAAAGAGGTTCAGTGCCAAAACAGTTCATGTTCCTGGAAAACTAGTTATCACGGATTTATCTGGAAGTCCTACATGTTACCAAGCATTGACAAATATGAAAGAAGATGATGCCATCTATGTGCAGAGCATAATGATGACTAGCCTTGTAAGAATGCTGTTATCTAACATGTGCAAAACATCATTGTCCCCTTTCCTCTCATTTTCTATATGGGGTTGGGGTCTCATCTGTACTATTGTCACCTCTCTGGATTCAGAGCCATTCTTCTGCCTTCTTTGAGAGCCATGCATGACTGTCATAGGTTCATAGGTCTTCTCTCATGCAATCCATCCCTTTACTGGATGTCCTCATTTTCCCTTGACTTCTTCCTGACTCTCTCAAATCCTCTTCACCAAGTCATCTTCTGCTTTCCTGCACATGTGCCCAGACAGCTTGAATCTGTTCTTTTTCACCTTATTCACAGTTGGAACTACTTTAGCTCCTACATCTGTCCCACAGTGCACATCCTACCACCCTTCTCAGGTACTTCATCTCCATCACTTCTTGCTTCCTCAGCTGCTTTGCCTTGAATGCCCGGATTTCTATACGATACAGAAGTACTGGTCACACCATTGTTTTGCACAGTTTCATAATCTTCTGTCATACACTACCCCTGACATAGTGTGCCATTTGGCTGAAGCCCCTCTGATTCTGTCTTTGATCTCTTTGTTTAGACTTCCCTTCTCCTTAACCATCCATCCCAGATACTTAAAGGTGATAACCTGTTCTACTATTTTCCCTTTTGTTTCAGTTTTTAGCTTCTTCTGATTTCCTCCATTTGCTGTAAAGACAACTGTCTGGTCTGTACTCAGGTTGACCTATATGCCGTAAGTTTGGCAATCTATGCCTCCATCATTTGCTCCTGTTCAGAGTCTGCTTATAATGCCATATAATTTGCATACAGCAGCTTTGTTGATCTGTTCTTACCAACCTGTTTGCTAAAATAGTCAATTACCAGTATGACTATCAGTGGGCTGAGACCTGAAACCTGATGCATACCCACTCCAACAAGGAACCTCTCTCTAAGTCCAAACATTGTTTGTACTTGTGTCTTTGAGTCCATGTACATAGCCTGTACTAATTCTACCAAAAATTCAGTCCAACACTTCAGACCATCACAGGATTGTCCAAATCAGCTTGGAACCTTGTAGTAAGGCCAGAAAGAAGTATCCCAGACTACTGGAAAATAAGCATTCTAGTGGCAGTGTCTACAAGAACAAGGGGCCATTCACAACTGTGGGCAGTACAGAAGTATCATACTCCTGTCACACTGCATGAAAGTGCTGAGGGGGTGACTGATAAATAAATAAGCAGAATGCTGGAGAATAAGATGGGAGAAGAGCAGTGTGAATACTGATCCAGACGTGGTATAACTAACCTGATATTTATAGTAAGACTGATAGTGGACAAGAAGCTAGAGATGAGCAAGCAGTTCAAATGGGCATCCTGGATTTCGAGAAGGCATATTAAGAATGTTTAGCTTTGAAGTGATGTGCCTCTAGATGATACTGTGCATCACAGTTAATGCCTGAAGCAGTTGGTCTACACAACTCTTCCACAGATAGGCACCACTTAGAGTCTGCATTGACCCCGCAGATATATGGGATGAACAAGCAAACTCAACACAGGCATTGGCTGGAAGTCAGGATCAAACCTTGTACTTTGCTCTTAGGAGGTGTATACCTTAATCATTATGCCAACTGTGTCTCTGGGAAAAATGGATGGCCAAATCAGTGGACACAAAACAACCAGCTCATGCATATATAGTATACAATTAGAGCACAGTTATCACAGCAGGATGGATTGTTGTTACACCAAGACAGAATTGTAGTGCACTTAACTCAGTGAGCAAATACATGATGGCCATCAAGGTCTCACCAAATATTGAGAAATAATTAAAATGTCAGTACGATGGCCAAACATTAACTAAGGCATTGTAAACCTGGTGTCCAAGTGTCAATTCTATATTATACATAAAGCATTGCACATATTTGGTCAACTTATTCCAATGCCATTATCAAAAGGTCTATGGCAAAAGATTGCTGTTGACTTATGTGAGTGTGAAGGCAAAAACTATCTCATTGTTATTGACTATTGCTCATGTGGCATTTAAATAATTTATACACCAACCACAACTAGTCAGCAAGGAGTAGCTAAGTTCAAAACCGTATTTTCAATGTATGGTCTTCCTCTTGAAATAGTTATAGACAATGGCACACAGTTTGCCAAATGAGTTTCAACGGTTTGTGCTGACTACAGTTTCACCCATATTATGTCAAGTCTTCATTATCTGCAAACTGTTAGAGAACCCTAGAGAGCAGTACAAACAGACAAAAAGATACGAAGAAAATCAAAGCCTCACAGAGCGTTTGTGGCATATAGAGCTACTCCGTACAGTGCCAGAGGCATAAGCCCTTCACAGCTAATGCTTGGAAAACAAATAAAAACTGGCATGCCAATGACAGTATCAAAACTTGAGAGTAAAGTTATTCCATCAATACCATAAAACAAAATGACCAAAATGCCAAGGCTGCAACAAAAACTTTTATGACAAATGTTATTCTGCATGCCCACTACCTGTCCTGCAGCCAGAGTAAGGTGACTGCTTAAAGCTAGAGAGGAAGAAAAAGGGGGGCATATTAAGTGTAGTAGTACAAAAAACTACTGATCCATGTTCCTATATGGTGCAAACAAAAGATAGTGCTATTGTTTGATAAAATACACAACATATCCAATTGAATTCTGATGAGTGTCAACCTAAATGCAGTGCTCTACAAACCTATCAAACCAATCTGAGCCGAGAATAACTAAACTTATCTCTATGAAATCCATTCCTGTACTGATAAACAGAGCTACTTCAACCTAATATTGGAAACAAGAGTGGAGTTTCAAGTTTAATCAATCATAGTGACAGACTATGTGCCCTCCAACCAATTCAACCAAATGTAGTTATTCCTGTTACTAATCCAGCTTATTCTTTTTTTTTGTGACTGTAAAAGTTCTAATGCTTGCCATAACAGAATATCTTAAAGTTTTCCATCCCAGGTTCTCTTTACATTAACAGTTTAATTTCAAAGGGTCTTCAAGTAATGAAGCATGGGCTACCGATTCACATCCCAACACACTTCCAGAGCTGTGAAGTAGTCATTGGGAAAGATAAGTAATTGTTAATAATACATCTCATAATGTTTTATAAATAATAGCTTGTATGCAAGAATTACTTGCTTTTGCTTATACTTTTACTTTACTATGAGCCTAAATAACTTATAGATAGGTGTTGGGGGATTGGCATAAAGGTTAAGGTGTTTACCTCGTAGACACGAAGTACAGGGTTTGATTCTCACCTTTGAAGGTAGATTTGCTGGGTTTAAAATAGCCCAGAAGGGCAGCAAGCCAAGTACTTAGCTACAAACTGGAAAAGAAATGAAGAGTCCGGCGAATTAAAGGTAAGGTGCATCGGTTGTGCACCTTTGTACTTCATGCTTTTGGAAAAATGAAGTTTTTCTTTTAAATGGCAGATGTGATAAGTAGCATGACGCTGCTGCAGACTATTTAAAACTATTGTATTTTTGTAAAATAACCACTGCCATTTCATGAATAATATATGGCAGTGACCTTCTAAGAATGTGCATACCACATAATACATGCAGTTCCTAAGCTATAATCGGTTAGTGCAGGGTACTTACAGTGTTAACTTCATTTCTGTTGTGCTGCCATACTGTGATAAATAAATGTTACCTGTATGACTAAACTAATGGTGTATACTGACATTCTAATGTGACCAATGAATATTGCAGATTATACAATGACCCCCCATTAATATTCAAAAACATGCACGCTGATTGGTCAGCGTGCACGTTGTAAATCAGAGTTATAGTAATGGAAAAAGGTCCGGTCACTCGGACGTTTTCCATTACTATAACTCTTTTTTTTTTTTACAGCAACGGAGAATGCAAGATCCCCGTTGCTTCACACTGTCTCACCATGTTAAACGAGTTTATCATAGCGAGACAGCTTTAAAAAAGCAATGGAGATTCTCCGTTGCTTTTTTTAAAGCTGTCTCGCTATGTTAAACTCATTTAACATAGCAAAACAGTTTTTAAAATGCAACGGAGATCTTGCTTTCTCCGTTGCTTTTTTCAAAACTGTCTCGCTATGTTAAATGAGTTTAACATAGCGAGACAGCTTTAAAAAGCAACGGATATTCTCCGTTGCTTTTTTAAAGCTGTCTCGCTATGTTAAACTCATTTAACATAGCGAAACAGTTTTTAAAAAGCAATGGAGATCTTGCTTTCTCTGTTGCTTTTGCCCACAGCTCTGATGTACTGCGTAGGCATGCGCATACGCAGTACATCAGAACTGCCGCAGAATACCAGACAGTTGCGGAAGGGCAGCAAGGAGGCATTATACAATGCCATTATTTAAGAACAGTAATTATTTTTTTTCTTAAATAATGTCATTGTATAATAGCAATAACCCACTTCTGGGTGTGGGTAATGCTGGATTTACCCACGGTTGGCTTTATTTGGCCACACAGGCTTTGCTCTCATGACCAAACCACACCAACCGTGGGTAAATCCAGCATTACCCACACCCAGGCGTGGGTTATTGCTATAGTAACCATTGGTATAGTCTCTATTAGTGGCCTGCTAAACCCCTCTCCTTCTAGCTGCCTGTTGTAATAAAGGAATGACTCCCTTATATCATATGCCAAACATATAGATCTGATAGGTTGCTTAATAAGTATTAAGATACAGGTTCTTATATTAGACACAAAGCTAAAGTTCAATGACTACATTACAGCAGGCATGATTAAACCGTGTCAAAAATTAGGATTTCTTTATGGAGCAAAATCATTCTTAAAAAGCACTGTGTATTTAACTACCAACAAAATATTTTTACTGTCCAGTCTCAAATATACACTTAATATATTTGCAAACTTAAAACTATTATCAACTGATAAATCAGAGAAATACTACAAGATTAGAAGGTTCTCTGTGGGATATGGTTCTAAATTCTATGACTGTATAGCTCTAAAAAAACTTTACTGGCTGTGATATTTAAGCAATTTGCAATACACACAGACACACACACACACACACACATATATATATATATATATATATATATATATATATATATATATATATATATAAAAACATACTGTAGTATTGTATAGATATTATTATTATTATACATTGGTGAGCTTAATTTGCTTGAATTTGTAACTTTGCATTATGGCATGACTGAAATTATATTTTTCATTTATATAAAAAGTGGAAAGTATTCCCTTTCCTACGCTTATAAAGATATTTCATATTTATTCACATACAATTTTATCAGGCTTCACTTCTGTAACCATGTTAATCACCTGTTTAGTATGCCAAGTCTGTTTATTAATAATTGAAATTAGTAATGGAGAGAGAAATTAGAAACACCATTAGTTCCCATTATGTTTTTTCAAATCTATCTAAAAATGAGCAGGAACTTTTATCCAACCTGAAGGGTAATAGAAACATAAGAATCATGCAACCTGACAAGGGAGGTGGGGCAGTTGTGATGGACTTAATTCTCTATGAATCTAAGATGAAACAGTGTCTATATAATGCTTCCAATTATTCAAAAGCATCCCTAAATGAAATTAATATTTCTAAAAGCAAAATCAATATTTTATTGAATGACTTATTACTTGAAGGTACCATTGATTTGGACACCTACAATTACCTTCACAATCAACATCCTAGGGTACCCTCAGTTTTTGGGATTCCTAAGGTCCACAAAGACCCTCACAACCCACCTTTGCGACTTATTGTGTCCTCTGAGGGTTCTATTACTACCCCTTTAGCCAAGTATGTTGATGTGAAATTAAAACGTTTATCCAACCAGGGTACAACTGTTATTAAAGATTCTTGGGACTTTTTAAGACAGGTGAAGGCAAATCTTTTCTCCAAAGATATAATTTTTATTACCTTGGATGTCGTTGATCTTTTTGGTAGCATACCTCATGACACTGGGTTGGCTTGGCTTGAGGAAAGTATATTGTACCATGGTGACCTGCGTGACGATACATTCAGGACTGGTATGGTTTTAATGGAGACTGTTCTTAAACACAATTTTATGTTTTTTCAGGGAGAATTTTATAAGCAGGAAAAGGGAGTGGCCATGGGGGCTAAATGTTCCCCCACTTATGCCAATATTGTTTTGACATGGTGGGAGATACAGTATATCATTTCCAGTGAATACAGCAATTCTTGGGTGTTCTATAAACGTTTTCTGGATGATATTATTATTTTTTGGACAGACACCCTAGAGAGGTTTAATGAATTTTTTGAGTATATAAAAACCAGTACCAGTTTTCTTGATTTTACATACAGCATCAATTATGATGAATGTTGCTATTTGGATGTTCTACTAAGGAAGGGTGATGACCACTTCACGTCTAAGGTGTATAGGAAACCTACCTTCTCCAATTCTTATCTCCATTTTTCTAGTGGTCATCCATTTGGACAAAAGAAAAATATTTTAAAAGGACAACTTATCAGATCCAGTAGGATGACCTCTGAAGATGCTGATTTTTTGACAGATAGTAAATTTATTATAGATATGTTCAAAGAGAGAGGATATCCATCCTTTTTGTGTGACGAAATATATGAAATAGTCATGGAAGGTAGGAAGGATAGATTTTCCCCTATTCTAGGGGTTTACGAATCCATTAACACTACCCAACCTGTACTTACAGGAGACCTTTCTCTCAATGTCCCACCCGTGGCTGTTGACAATTTTTCTACTGCTTATGTAATGGATTATACAGGTGATGCATTTCCACTCAAAAGGGTTCTATGTAGGGAATGGGAAAGGTTTCAGGAAATTACTGACTTGGAACATTTGAAGAATAAACCTATTAAATTTGTATACAGGAGAGATACAAATTTAAAAAACATTTTTGAATTTGGAGGACAAGGCACTGCTAATATCATTAGCCACAAAAAGGGTACTTTTAAATGTGGATCATGTTCCCAGTGCCAATACATTCAAACCGGTTCACATCTTTCTATATTTGACAGAAACAAAACTATTAACAGTACAGCCTTTGCAAATTGCAATACACAAGGGGTTATATATATTGCCACATGCCACTCCTGTTCTTCCTTTTATGTGGGGAAAACTGAAAGGAAATTGAAATCCAGAATTTATGAGCACTATTACGAAATGAGGAAAGGAAACATAAACAATGCCCTATTTAGACATTCCCAAAAATGTGAGAATTCTATTTTTTATTTTTTTGTTCTTGAAATAGTGCCCAAAGAAATCAGGGGTGGCATGTGGGAAACTAAACTTGAATACAGGGAACTGTACTGGCAAATTGTTCTGGATGTTACTAGGGAACCGGGTTTGAATGATATGTTGTCATTAGCTCCAGTATTAAAACTGAGAGCTGCAAAGTTATGAGATTGTCATTTTCATGTTTGTCCACCAGATGGTGATAAGGATTCATTTTATCATTTATTTCATTTCTGAAGAATCAAATATATTCTTTAATGCATTCCTTATATACATTTGCTAATTTTTATTTCATGTTTTTAATACTATATTTTAAAATTTCAACAAATTTTAACTATTCAACAGTGTTTATTCTATATTATAAGTGTTTTTAACATTACATGTGTTTTTAAAGTTCTCTTCCAATTTATGGTTAATAGATTAATTAATTCAAATCATTACTAATTATCTAATTTCATGTGGTGTATAAATACAGTAATAAAGTATCAGTGTGTATGTTCTGAGGAAGGAGCTCGAAAACGTATGTCCTTGGGAAGCATTATTATTAAATACTTTGGTTCAACAACAGTGTTCCGGTTTTTTTGTTCAGGCAAACTGTTTTGCAATATCTAACATCTTAATATTTGGAACTCTCATCTGCTGCTTCTCATACCCTCATTTGGGTCTCAACGAGTGAGCTTTGTGGTTTTCTGTTTATTAATAATGCTATATGCTTCATTGTGCTCAACTCCTTCTAACGTCTGCTCCTGAAAGCTACTAGGATTTTCATGGAACATGCATCACTGTTAACACTGTAGGCTCTATTTGGATATAATCAACTGGCAAACATCCTAACTAGTCAGTAAATAATGGTGCACTTGAAGCAAATTACATTATGTATTTATTTAGTTATTTATTTTATATATAATTTGTTTACCGAGGTAGTGCACTGAGCTCAATTGACAATTTGTAGGCATAGCCCGGGTGAATAGGATCACATAAAAAAATTAATAAAACATATACATATACAAGAATATGATAACATATATATTTACAGATGCAAGAATATGCAACATTTAGTTCAAGAAGCAGTTTACAATTTTATTTTCTCTTTCTCTTTTTTCAATTTTTAAGAGAAAGCAAATAAATAAAAAAGAACATTGAGTATAATAAATACTTCTAGAAGCAACTCTGTATCTGGTTCTCATGTCTTCATGGACACAATCTGATAAGAGCAATAAAAACAGAATACTTCTTTTTTTCAATGACTTTCTTTCAATAGCTTGGAGATAATGCTTTCTGAAAGCATTCAAGTGTTTTCTCATTCTGGGAGACTGATAAAGAGAAGACAAAACCAGACAGTACTTAGTAGAAGCACAGGCTGTACCATGCATCGTAGCATGGATAACCTTCCTTTTAGGTTAACACAAGTATGTGAGTGTGGCTGAGAGTTTGTGGGAATTTTTCCTATTAGGAAGGTAAAACTTCAATATTTGAAGATGTACATAGTTTTGTTTGTTAATATTAAGTTAATACGTTTTTGGAGTATATTGGGGTGCATGTGTTTTTTTTTTTTTGATTGAGGGCTTTCAATAAAACAAAACGTTTTGTAAGATGTGACATAGGTTCAAATGGATATGACAAGAAACAACTGTATAAAAGGTCAGTCTGTCAAGCATTAGTGTGTGCATGTAACACAAAAGCTGGAACTACATACTTAACATAAACTCTATTACAAATAAAAGGAGAAAATAATAACTTTTCAACACAGTGACCCTTTGGATACTATCCTTAAACTTTAATGGTCTCACTGATATATTTATTTATTTTACACTTGTTAACCGGGTAGAGTCCGGCTGGTCAAGTAGCCTGTTTTCAGGGGAGACCTATGGAGAAAAGCTCCATAACAATAGTACAAAAAAGATTACAAAAATCTTTTAAAATTTTTAAAAAGATTTACAAACAATATACAAAAAGTTTGACGACAGTTGCCAACAATCACAATTTACAAAAAGGGAATGTAAAACATAAAACATTACATTTCCTAAGCATTACTACAGACAGTAATATGAAACTCATTAAATATATAAAAACCATTGTGGTAATTTCATTTGGTAGAAGTAAGACAAGGAGAAGATAGAAAAGAAAACATTTGATTGATGGCATGAGAAACTAGCTAGGAGTATTACAGGAGCATAGCCATTGTTGATCAAGGTATTCCTTTAGGAGTTGTTTGAAGCTATGATGATCTGTGTTTTTAATATGTTCTGGGGTAATAGGTTCCGCTGTTTGGCTACTTTGAAAAAGAAGAGAGAGTCACCAAAGTAATTACAGGACTTTGTTACCTTGAGTATAAGATTATTGGATGATCCAAGGGCCCTGGAGTTGGTATTTAGTTGCACTAGGTTGGAGAGTGCAGGCAGGAGTGACCTTAGGTCAACTGGTGCCCTAGGCAAAAGGTCTCCATAGTGCCCCCACCACACCACCCAGTGCCCCCATCCTGGTCTACCTACACCAAATAAATAGTGAAAAAGCTCCCCTGCCATAACAGCGCCCTAGGCAGCCGCCTAGTTGGCCTATGCTTAAGGCCGGCTATGAGTGCAGGGCAGTTTTCAGGTTTGTTGATAATACAGTAGGCAGTGATGAGCTGATTGAGCGATAACAGATTGGGAAATTCAAGCCAGTGTAGTTTTTGAAGAAGAAGGCAATGATGGGTTCTGTTGGGTATATTACCAGCAGATTTTGCTAGTTTGTTATAGTAGGAATCAAGTAGATGTAAATCAGACATGTGCAGGTTAGTGAAAAGTTGAGAACAGTAGAGGAGAGTGGATAGGAGGTGGGATCTGGCTGTGCCTAGTCTGGCATTTTGAGTAAGGTAAAGTTAGGCCCTATATAGTGCACCAAGTTTGATGTACAAAAAAGAAACAGTAGTGAACTATATTAAAAGTGTAGAATGCAAATAGCTATGGTACAGGAGACACATTTGGAAAGAACTGAACATGTGAATTTGATAAATAAAGATTTTCAGGAAGGTTATTCAGCGGAAAATCTGAAACAAAGGAAAAGGGGTGTACTTATATTAATTGCAAGAGGAGCTCCAATAGTGATAGAAGAGGATAAAAAAGATAGTAATGGTAAATATGTAGTACTAAAGGGTCACTGGCAAGGGAAGAGGATTACAGTGACATATTTATATTCCACCTAAAACTGCTGTAACGGAGCTTAAGAAAATTCTGGGAAAAATAATGAGTTTTCAGCAGGGAATATTACTAGTAGTTAGGGACTGGAATTTGATTTGCAGCAGGGAAGATGTATCTGGGGGGTCCAGAAAGGAAACTATAACAAAGGAGGATAGATTTTTTGGAGAAATTTATGAAAGTATTTGGCATGGTAGATGTGAATTCAGTAGTAGGAGTTTGGAGTGAATTTACATATTATTCCCCAAGACAGAAAAACTGGGCTAGGATAGACAGAACTTACATTTCACAGGAACATGTGCATATAATTGAACGTTTTGATATGCATCCAATAACTATTTCAGATCACGCGACAATAATAACTAAAATAAAAATTCAGGGTAATGAAATAAAAATGAGACACTGGTGCTTTCCCACCTAACTGTAGAAAAGAGAGGAATCTAAGGAATGTGTAGTGGAAATTATTCAGGAGTTATTAGAGAAAACAAAAATTTCTTCTGAAAAGATAGCTAGGGAGTGGGATAAAATTAAAGTGGAGTTTAAAATTAGGGTGGAAACAAAAGAAAGAGAGATATGGTTAAGAAGCAACAAGAACTATTTAGAGTTACTGATAAATATTAAACTATTGCACAATAGAGGGAATCTCAGAGAAGAAGAAGAGGAGCAATTCCAGAATGCTAAGCTGAAAATAAAGGATTACCTCAATAATATGCATAAGTTTAGAAAGACTGCTGTTAAGCAACTGTGTTTTGATAATAATGCCAGAGCACAAAACCTTTTAGCATAACAACTTAGGCAAATTAGAAACAGTTGTTTGGCTTAGGGAGCCTATAACAAGGTAGATAACAAGAGATCCTGTAGTGGTACTAGAAATATTTCAGAAATTTTATGAAAGCTTGTCTTAAGCAGAGAGAAATATGGAGATCATGAAAAAGTACAAATGGAAATGTTTATGGAAAAATTAAATATGAAAAACAGTCAACAGGAAATCCACAGTAATAGATGGTATTGCTGTGGAAGTTTGGAGCTAGGAGGGAAAAACTGGTAAAGATCTGGAAGGTTTTGTTTAACAGTATTTTAAGAGGAGGAGAAGCACCAACATCCTGGAAGAAAGCGCTGGTGTTGGCTGTAATACCTAAAGAAAATAAAGACCCAATCAGACCTATCTTTATACAGGACCATTTCAATCCTAAACCATGATTATAAAGTTTTATGTCTATAATGGCTAAAAGAATGGCAAAGGTAATGGCAGAATCTATAGACACGGATCAATGTGGTTTTGTAGAAGGGAGGCAAACATTTGACAACATTAACACTGATGATCCAGAGGGAAGTTGAATGTAAGAAAATACCACCATTGTTGGTGGGTCTTGATACAGAGAAAGCATTTGAGAGAGTAAGCTGGGAGTTTATGAGCAGGGCAATGGAAGCATTTGCATTCTCTAATAAAATTAAAAGTTGATTAGGAGGATATATGAGGGATCGGAGGCGAAAATTAAAGTGGGTGGGTTCCTCTCTGATAATTTCTGTTTGAGCAGAGGAACCACACAGATGTGCCCTCTTTCCCTTTGTTATTTGCACTACACTCAGAGCCATTGGCTAAGAAAATAGGGGACTCAGAAATTCAACGATATAATTGGTTTGGTTGTTAAGAAAAGCTAACTTTATTTGCAGATGATATTATTTCATACCTGGTAAAACCAGAAAAGTACATTTCAGTGTCGTGGAACATTTTGAAGCAGTTTCAAGTCTTTTTGGGATACAAAATTAGTGAAGCTAAAACAAAGGCAATAGCTGTAAATGATGTACCCACAAACAAATTTGTTCAGCAATATCCATATTTATGGGGACATGATAAAAATGAAGTCCGTAGGAGTATGGATTAAATAGGATTCTGATGTGGCTACTGTCCACTTCAGGGAAAATTAAGGTGGAACAGCCATAGAAGTATGGAATAGGGACCAAAGCAAGAAAAATTTATGCCTCCCTTGGTGATGGGTTCTCCTAGAAGTCAAGAAATGCAGAATTTAATGACAAACAGTTGGAAGAAAAAATTATTAAAACATGATTTCTGTTTCCTCAGCTTCACATACTTTATTAATGACTGGAAAGTTCTTATTTTTATCACTCTTATAGCCACACCTTATGGAGAACTTATCAATAATATGTTTTCATGCTTCCCATTACTCGTTTTACTCTGTTTTAACTTCCAGACTTCCCATCCATACATAACCTTACACAATGCTATCTCCTTTGTGAGCTCTTTTAACCATAAAGACGTAATTTCACCTGCTCTTCATATGTCAAACACCTTATTTAATATTAAATCTGCATTTCTCAACAATCTATCTTTTGCCAGATTATTTTTGATCCAAGACATGATTCTGTCACATAAGGTCTACTTGAGCTGTGTGATGCTGAACTTGTCAAAACCCAATAGACCAACCACAATGTCCTGCTGGCTGGTCTGCATGATGGTGTATATACAAAAATAAAATTCAGTTTTGCATCATTTTGAATGTGATCTATGCCCTACTGCATCCCTCAGTGTCTATATGTAGTACATCTGCTATCACAGCAGCTCAAAAAAGAGAAATAACGTTTTTTTCCCTTTCACTTAAGTTAGTATAACATCAGAAGTCATAAATTTAGAGGCTGCAGTGCAGATGATGTGGCAGAATCCTTTCATGAGGAGTGTGCAGGGAAATCAGTCCTGCAAAAACATTTACAGTGAGCTACAACTTACTTCATGTACTGCAACAGTTTACTGGATAGTGGTAAGATCAACTGTGGTAGATTGTGGATGATGCACTACATTTTTAATCAGACAAAGTAGACCCATCTCTTGCTACTAAATCATACAACTCACCAAAATTCAAAGTCTTTGCTGTATTTCTTTAATTCAGTAACATAAGCAGCTATACTCTCTGTAGAACCATATACCTTCTTGAAGAAAAAATGACAGATGTATGTCAGATTTTTCTTCACCTCACCATTACTCTGAAATATCTATTTTTTTTACAGTAGTACTGCCTGACAAACTCAACCCCATTATAAACTTTCAGGCCTTCTTACCCTATAACATACAGCAGTGTAACACATGGCACCTTCACAGGCTTCTTAGATATACCACTTGCATTACAGAATACACTGGATTTCTGGAGCTACAGTTTCCAATTTTTAGGCAAAATGACCTTCAGAGAAAGACTTTCTGGAGGTTATAGCTACACCATGTTTTAAATCAAGGAAAAAACAACTTACTTGCATTTACTTCTGGGACATTTAATATTTGGTATTTGAAAACATGAATAATGAGACACATACCTCTGAACTGCTATTTAGTCTTACTTCTAGGTTTACTTATGTTGATTATAAAAGCAGATCTATTTATGGATACATGCTTCATTAAATAAATAAAATATGTGTACACATAGACTTCTCATCACTGACTATATTGGGTCTATTACATAAATACCCATTACTATGAAAAATAAAAAGTGCCCCTCTTTCTTACCATTTGCTATGATTTTAATACTTGGAAATTAAAAGGTATGATTAGACACGACCTCCATATTAATACTGCCAGCCCTATCAGCTTTACTTTCAAACTGTGCAGAAACTACAACATGTAACACATTTAAGGAACTCTGAATGAAGCCAAAGGTGCCAATAATTTAAGTTATATACACATTTATTACAGTGACATGCCTAATCTTTCAAACACCTGAGAACTAATCCTACCAAAACTAAAGAGTTAAGTCAAGAATGGGTCAAGTGACAGAAACCGTACCTCTCAGTTGTCCCTACTTTCAGCTCAAAATACAGCTATGTCCCTCACAAACTCTCCTAAAAATTGTGATTTTGGAAGGAAAGTGGTGGATTGCACTTAATAAAAAATGACAATTAGAATTACCAACTTCTTTTACTTCAGAAAATACATGTTAATTCACATTCTGCTATTCAATCAATGACTCAAGTTAATAGTACTAATATTTTAAAAAAGTGTCCCTGATTCTGTAGGAAAACTGTTAGAACTATGAAAGAAACTGTTGGAATAAGATGAAAGGACTCAGTAAAGACTCAGCAAAGGCTATGTAATATTGTGGTGACATTATAGTTATAAAGTGTTGCTTCCTTAGGAGACCAAAAGCAATGTGAGTGTTAATGGTTACATTTGACTCCAAGGCATTTTTCAAAGACCATGGAAGATTAATACCTTACGTAATATTTATTTGTTTGTTTTTGTTGACCAGGACAGTCCAAATGGGGAGAGAAGCCCATTTTCACTGGTGGCCTAGGGGGAAAAAGCTTGACAGAATCAATATCTTCACATAAATTTATAGCATAAAATACAGAAATGTTTCACATAAAATTAATATTTACAAAACTTGTAGCTTAGAAACAGAATTGTTTCACATAATGTTAAAACATATTAAACATTTGCATGATAGTACCACTAACACCAAATATCCTTACCATAGATTTTAGAACTACTTCACATAATGTTAATTCCATTTGTGAGGCTGAAGTGCAACAACACATACAGAAGTTGTTAATGATAGGTATGAATTTTGTTTATGCACACACGATGAGAGTGAAAAAGTAGTCTATTCTTAAGAATTAAAAGTATTTATCAAAAGAGAAATAGTAAAAGAATAAGAAGGAATAAACAATAGTATACTAGAAGAGTAATGTCCATGGAGGTTAGTTAGTCAAATTGAAAAAGTGGATAGTAGGAGTGTGAAGGAATGAAGGAGAAATAAAGAGTTGGTTGGTGAAGGAGGGGTTTATAAAGTAGATGGTAAGAAGGGAGGAGAGGGTAGTGATGGAAATATTCTCTGAATAAAGGGCCTTTCAATGATATTCTGAGAAGAAGTAGCCATCAGTTGTGATAATTATCTTGGTTAGCTTACCTAAGTGTGGAACATGTGGAAAGCCAGGTTTTATTTGTACTGTTTAAGCTGGGTTTTAAAACTAATTACCTTATCTGTTAGATTAAGTGTGAGAGGGATAGAATTCCATAATTTTGAGAAATGTAGTTGGAGTATAAGGAGTCTCCTGCCTTGTTGATGGACTTAACAATAAGCAAGAAGTATTTGTTCCTAGAGCACAGAGCTCAGGTACAGGAGTAGTACTGCTGTATGTTTTGAAGTGAAGGGCATTTCCTTGCATATAGACAAGTGTGTGCGCCATGACTAATTGGGAGCAGGATAGGTAACTGACTAATTCCAGCCAGTTTAGCTTTCTTAACCTGGTGTATTGATGGGCATTGTATGGGGAGTTTTCAGGAAATGTTTCTACTTTGTTATAGCATGTTTCTATTATTTTTTTTTCAGTTTTGTTAAGATTAGTAAGAATAGGAGATGAGTATAGACGAGGTGTGAGTAGGTATGTCCTGGCAATGGATTTTCTGGTATTATCTGTAAAGATACTGTTTAGCCATGTAGAGAGAGCCAAGTTTCATGTGTATGCAGGTGTGTCTGTGTGTGTGTGTGTGTGTGTGTGTGTGTGTGTGTGTGTGTGTGTGTGTGTGTGTGTGTGTGTGTGTGTGTGTGTGTGTGTGTGTGTGTGTGTTTATTTTTATGGCTTGATGGAAGTGCTGGTTGAATACTAGTTGGCTGCTGATTTTGGCTCACAGTAACCTACTTTGAGGAACAGCTTCAATTTTACTGTTGAGAGTTCAAGAATGAGTTTTTGGTGGGAGACTGTATTAAAGGCTTTTGAGAGATCATAGAAGGGGATGAAACTAGTTTACCTTTGTTTCTATTTCAATTTGTGGTATTCATGAAGCTAAGGAGGCAGTGGTTGTGCAATGGCAGGGATTAAAACCATATTGTGTTTTGGATAGGAGATTTTTTGTTAGTGAGGTGGCTGATAAACTTATTGTGGATTAATCTTTCCATAATTTTTGATAGTGATGATAACAGTGCAGTGGGTCTATAATTTGAGAAATCAGTGTTGGTGCCACCTTTGTGCAAAGGAATAATGTATGACATCTTCCAGATGGCTGGTACATGGTTTTCTCTTATTGAAATGTTTATTAATGTGAAGATGAGGAGTGCTGGGACATCTGCAGCTCATTTTAGATATTAATTTGGCAGGTTATCAGAAGCTAAGGCTGTGGTTTTACATTATATAAACTTTTCAAATAGCGGGGATTTGTACAGATTGAAAAGTTGAGCTCTCTGTATTGTTGTTTAATGAGCTTGGTGTGTAAAGAGGGTGTGATTATTGAAAGAATAGTGTTTGTAAAGTATTAATTAAATTGAGCTGGGATATCATCCTTATTGTTATTGATTGTAGGGGTGGGAGTGGTATTAATCAAGTTGGATAATTTTTTCATTGTTGACCAAAATAATTTGGGGGTGTTTTTGTGTTTCTGTTGGAGATTTACATAAAAGGACCTTTACTATTTTATTTATTTATTTATTTATTTATTTATTTATATATATAGGGTTCTAAGTTGTTTGCAAGTTTGGAAAGCATCTTGTGTTTTTTTGTATACCAAAGTTTCCAGGCTTTGTCTTTCTCTGTTTTAAGTAGTTGCTAAGTTTCCTTGGTCAGTGAAGGGAATGGGACTGATATGACTCTTTGATCTAATTGGTGTCATTTCATTTATTATGCTAAGGAAACTATTGTTGAAGTAAGAGACCTCATGATCTAAGGGCAGTGGGTTTAGTGAATTTCAGTTACAGAGGTAAAGGGAAGTGATGAAAGTGCCTTTGTCAAGCTGTATCCCAGATTGTATATTTCTGGCTTAAGTTTTAGTTTTTGTCTCTATACATATGTCAAGAGATGGTTGCAAACACTTTTAGGTGAACATCCAGAAGAGTTTATAGTATTGCCTTTGTTGGTAAGAATTTAGTCCAGTACATATTGCGTATTTTGTTTTGTCTACTCTTGTAGTGGTATGGATTAATTGGGAGAAACCAAACAGATACCTAGTTACAGGCCATGGCATGCATAGCTTTCAATCTTCCATCACTTACTCTACTCTGAACTGCTTACTCCCAGAATCAGGGAAAAATCAGTGACACCTTTATAAATATTAATACTCTTAACTTGAGGCATTGCCAAAATAAGAGAGTGAGTGTGTTAACATATTAACATGCATTTTCTGAAGTAAAAGAAATGTGTAACTCTAATCATCTATCACTTCTCATCCAAAATTGCCTGTTTTAAGAAGGATTACAAGAAGGATTGCCACCTTTGCATCTTTCTATTTCCTGACAAACAAATGTGTCTATATCAGAACATTGAAGTTTTAAAACTTTGAATGTTCTAATATTGACCCGTATTCAGTGAATGCTAAAAATAGCGAAGCTGCAGAACACCGAATTCTTTCCTAGGGAAAGAATTTGGTTGGCCAGTTCTGTGGCTTTGCCATTTTCAGCGCTGTGGTGGAAAGTTACGGGTCGGGTTTAGGTAAGTGTGCGATTGTGTGTACATTAGGGTTAGGGTGCGGGTTAGGTGAGTTAGGGTTAGGGTTAGGGCGCGGGTTAGGTGAGTTAGGGTTAGGGGCGGGTTAAGTGAGTGTGCTATAGTGACGGACCTTAGGGTTAGGATTTGGGTTAAGGTAAGTGGATAGATGGTAATGTATGTACAGTTTAGTGTAGGGTTAGATGTAGGATTTTAAGTGTATGTGTGTGGATTGATGTTTTTTTTGGTGTGCTTGTGTTGTGTGTATGTGTTCCGGAATAGCGAATTTTTTCCTTGGGAAAAAACTCGCTGTTCTGAATGTTCGATATTTTGTGGTTTAGATATTTTCGGTTCGATGAAATAGCATTCGCTGTTTTCATCTTTCAATAGCGTGATATAAACGCAAACCAACTACTCCCCCTGAGCATAATGGAAACTCCCCCCCCCTTGCTTCATATTAACCACTCACTGCTTTGCAAGCCACAACTGGAATCACCATTTTTTAAATGCCATATACAATGACTTCATGTGCAGAATTAGATATGTATTCCTAGGCAAAGTGCTCTAAGGCACTCCCTCCCCTCTCTGCCTACTGTCTTCCTGGCATACACTGCAACATTTCCATTTTCCTGCCCCTTGCCCCCTTATATTATCCAAAGTATTTTTTTCATACTTTCTTTTACTTGCCAGCTTTTCTCTCCATCCTCATCCTAACTGGCCAAGACTGAACTGTAATAACAGTCTAAGAAAAAAATTAATTATATTAGTAGTCTGGGGGCCACTAAGCCCCCACGAGCTCTGGAGATGTAACTGCTCTGAGCTGCATTTAGAGCTTTTTTCCACAACCTTTGGTCCAATGATGACATAAAAAATTATGACTAAGGAAAGAACCTGACTTTTTTTCAAGAAATAGGTTATCTCTGAAGCTTAATCTTCAAGACTGATGACACAGTAGTTACTACAATAATGAGTAGTAGTTATCCATGAACTGGGAATAAAATACTTCTGAGGGCACACAAATTATATCTAAGATGATTGCCTTCCTACCCCCCCAAAAAAATAGCTAATGATTTTCAGTGCACCCAAGTGGAGTTAAATTGGGATGAATGTGAAAACATAAATGAGCACAGTCATATATTTCAAGTTGCTGCTGACAGGCATCTACATAGCATGACTCCCCAGGCATAAAAGGTATTGTCTCTGTTCCCCTGTGAAGTTAAACAGAATAAAATTGAAAACAAAAAAATGAACAGAAAGCAGCAATGTATTTTAATCAATTGGTGTCAGCCCCCCATTGGTGGTGCTGCGGTAGCGTTGTCGCCTCACAGTAAGAAGTTGTCCTGTTCAATTCTCAGCTAAAGCGTCTTCTGTCTGGAGACATGCATGAATGGGCGTACCTTCATTGAAGGTTGTGCGTCAGGGCTAGCAACTCGGCATGTAAAAATCTACTGCCAATCATTAGCGGACCGGAGTTCCGCTGTGGTGACCCCTAACTGAGAAAAGCCGAAAGACACAACAACAACATGCAGCATGCCTCCTTTCCCCTGCCTCCAAAAATAATCACCTGTATACATCTAATCACAATTGTGAAGAAAGTGAAACAATAACATTTGCAGTAATTCATTCCAATTTGGTCCTACACAGTTCATTGGCCCTAGACAAGCTATATAGAGATTCTGTGCACATCTATGACATGTGACTGATGAAAGTTAAAGAAATAATGTCCACATTTGTCCACAGCCAACAGACAAGCTACAGTGACCTTTTTGCATACCTCTGAAGTTTGACTATGGGGGAAATTAAAGAAATAATGACCACAGTATTCCCAGCCCCCTCACAAACTATACCAGTCTCTGTGTTCACCTCTGCATAGTGTCAATTTTAGACAAGGTGGGGCCCACAGCTGAGGACCCTACTAAGCCAGCTATATACCCTGAAGTGAAGCTCTGAGGTTCTAGATGTTATGTGATTCATTTTATTCCTCATTTTTCACTACCCAGGAGATTTATGCATACACCCACCAATATTAGTTTTACACACAAACAGACAGACACACACACACAATCACACACACACACACACACACACACACACACACACACACACACACACACACACATAAAAACACTCATATGCACTGCCAAACTGGCCACATCTACTAAAGACAATCATAAGGCTTTCTTCACATATGTCTGCAATCTCAAGGGATGCACCCAGATCTGCTCAGAACTGGTGGTCAAGGACACCACATACACAATCCCTGTAGATATAGCCAACCTGCTGGCAGACAGGTTCAGTGAAAACTTCATTCCTCTGTCCCCCCATCGTTAAAACAGGACATGCCCAGTACCTGCACCTCTCCCCTTATCTCTACGGAGCGAGTCATCACTGCCTTCCCAAAGGCAAAAAATACAGCCTCCATGGGACCCAATAACATCCCAGGATGCATCCTACATGAACTCAGGCAGGAACTTGCAGCACCATTAGGCACCCTATTCAACCAAAGCCTGAGTACCAGCTTCATCTCAGCCAAGTGGAGGATGGCTACTGTCATTCCTTTGCACAAAGATGGAGTGTCCACCGATCCAGGAAATTATAGACCCATCAGCCTAACTAGCCTGATCTACAAGGACCTCATTAACAATGACATTGGCAACCTCCAGACACTTGATCCAACGCAGTTTGGTTTTGTCAAGGGGGGGAGGTCATGCCTGTTAAATTTGGTTGACTTCTTTGAGACAGTCACCAAGGCCATAGACAAGGGGAAGATGGTGTACACTGCCTACATTGACCTGGCCAAGGACTTTGATACTATTCCCCACTCAGGTATAATAGATAAACTCCCTCAACTAGGCATCAGTCCATATGTTACCAGATGGGTAGCAAACTGGCTTACTGATAGAACTCACCTAGTCAAAATAGAGGAAGCCACGACAAGTAGTAGATCCGTAACAAGCGGTGTACTCCAGGGATTGGTCTTAGGGCCACTGCTGTTTGGGATATACTTCTCAGAGATGCAGGCCAAATCTAGTGGGCTATGGCTGACCAAGTTTGCAGATGACTGCAAGCTGGGTGCTGTCATCAATTCTCTTAGTGATGTGGACATCCTTCAAGAGGTTCTCACCCAAACAAATGACTGGTGCCAGAAACATGGCCTCAAACTGAATGCCAAAAAATGCATCATCATCCCTTTTGGGGAGAATGACATCCCCACAAATTATCACATTGATAATAAGGCACTAAGCATGCAGTCAGTTGTGAGGGACTTGGGAACCCAGGTTGATAGCAAACTGACTTTTGACCACCATATTGCCTCCATTGTATGGAAAGCTTTCTACATGGGTCACCTCATTAGTAAGGATATATCATTCAGGGACAAGGTGGTCATAACATCCCTGTATTCTCCCCATATAAGACCGATTATTGAATACAATGCCCCTTTTGGCATGTACCTCACAAAGCACATGCAGCAGCTGGAGAGACCACAGAGATTCCTCACCCGGAGAATCCAGGGCCTCAAACATCTACCCTACACAGATAGGCTAAAAGTCTCCTACAGACTCCTCAGAGGTGACCTCTGTCTGACATACAAAGCAATCTCAGACCCCGCCCTGATGGGACTGCTGCATATCCGTAAGTCAAGCGCCACTCAAGTAACCCGCACGCGAGATCTCAACCTGGTCTGTAACATCAATATAACTTGTTTGCGGGACAGATTTGTGTCCCAGAGACTCCCCCTTTTGTGGAATAGACTCCTTCTCCACGTAAAGCAAAGTACCTCATTAAACCTTTTTAAGCACAACCTGGATAACTGGATGGAGAACAGAAAATACACCCCTGGGATTCCACCTATGTCCCTGATGGACAGTGGCATAGGGTGCTGACTTGTTGAAACATGGGCTAAATTCTTGGCTAGGCTTGTAAGGTCTTGGCTAGGCTTGTAAGGGCCTCAGGGTCAATAGCCTAGTAACTTCCTATGATCCTATGATCAGATTTGTCACAAAGCAGACATACACACACACACACACATGGATATAACATTCTTTTTACATGTAAATTGGAAGAACATCAATTCACCTATGACATGTATTTTGTGTGTTGTAGAAAACAACAGCACTTGAATAAAATCTACACAGAGACAAGGAGTACATACAGACTCCACACAGATGGAGCCACAGCCAAAAACTAGGACAAAGAAACAAGAGCTGTGAGGTGTTAACAGTACTCACTGTGTCACTTTACTAATGGTGGGTTTCTTTCCCACATATCTTGCCCATACCACCTTAAATAGCCACATATTGTGTGCAGTGCTGATGTCTGACAGTGACTAAAAGTTTAAGAAATTATGGCCAACTTGTTGCTCTTGTATACAATAACACACACACACATACAAGCATAAGCCACAGCAGTGATTTTTTTTTAACACAAAATTTGAATGCAGATAGGAAATCCAAGTGAAACACTAAACATACCTCAGGAATGTGTTAGCTGTCAGATTACTCACACTTTCAAGTACTCACCATCATACCTCTCAGCTGTCCAGATGCTAGCACAACGTCCAGATTTTTGCCTCATTTTTTTATTCTTCTCCTCAGAATTTTTTTGGCAAATCACTGAGGATTTATGTCACTAAACTCTGGCGTACATTTGAGTTTGAGACTTCACATTATTCAGAAAACGCATGCTAACACTAATGTTATTCTAGCAACTTTGTTTATAATGACAATATTTTGTTTTTGGGGCCTTTGTCCCATCATTATTTTAGGTTTTGTCCAGATTTTTTGCACTAAAAGGTTGAGAGGTATGCCTGAAGTAACTGAATTTCTTGACAGAGACCCTGATTTCTGGATTACCTGATTGAGATCCTGATTTCCTGACTGTCAGGAAAATTTCCTAACAGGTGGCAACCCTAGAGGAACATAGTTCATTTTTGAAACAAAATTAGGAAAATACCTGAAAAATATGGACAGTTGAGAGGTAATGTGGAAGTCATACCTCTCAACCTCTTAGAGTAAGAAATCTGGACAAAGCTATCAAACAAGTGGTACAGATAGGAACAATTTTAAATATTGCTCTTACAAACTTAGAAAGTTGATAGAATAACAGGTTTTGCATTAGCATTAATTTTCTGAAGGGAATGAAGTCCAAAACTCAAATGTCTGTCATTATTTTCTAACTTCAGTCTTTAATGATTTGCCACTAATTTGCCAGAAAGCCACAATTTTATGAAAAACGGATACAAATATAAGGCAAAAATCTGGACATTCTGCGAAAATCTGTACAGTTGAGAGGTATGAGAGAACACTGAATTGACATTTTCAACAACAGCGCTCAGAGCGCAGTTAAAATATATCACTACATATTTACAGAGATGTCTTTAAAAAAAATAAACTTGATTTCACATTATTTACCTTGGCTAATAAGTGGATGGATGATAATTAGCATAAATCAACAGACTTCTTTTACACTCAAATCAAAATACGTTTCTCATATTGAAGTACAGGTGAGTGAAATGGTGAAATGAAATAGTCACAGCATAAGCAAACACTTACTAGAAGATTATAAATATCAGAGCGTAAACACAGTAAGCAAACGCCTACATAATTAACTCTTCAAAGCCTAGTCAAAACAACAACAACCAGCATGCTTCGCGGTGTTAAGTAATACCCGGAAATAAGACAATGGAATTACATTTGGTGTGGATTTAGTACAGCTTGTGGGAAGCTTTACTTTTATTGGTTATAAGATTTTTGTTGTTGTTGTTGATATTAGAAAGCTACAATGGGAAGTAAGCGTTTGGGAAGCTGATTCAAGATTCTCTGCCATCGATCAGCTCGTTTCTGCTGTTAAACGAGCTTATAATGGAACGAGCGATGGAGCAGCTAAATGTACAGTTGAGTCGTCTAACGCGTTCATTGAGACGAGCACGGACAGTCGAGCTTCCTGAAGGTAGATTATAGGACCCCGCAAGAAGATGTGTGGATGAGCGCACGTTTTAAAATTGTTTAAATGTGCCCTTTTCGTCAGTTTTTATTTCTTTTTGGGAAAACAGATTTCTATGCAACTGTTGCATGTTAAAATATCTTCCAAATCACAGCGTAAGCTTTGCGAAATTTCGAATGTTGTATTCTCCGCGCTGTGCATAACCTCATAAATTATAAAATTTGGTTTCATTTTGGTATGGTTGTTTGGTGGCGTGTCTTAACAGTATTATAATTGGTTGCTTGGATATTGTTATTGTCGTGTTAAAGATGACATAGACTGTGATTAGTGTATCATACCATGTTATTCTTCTTGAAAAAAAATGTCAATTGTAAGATATATCACTGGGCTTTAACTATAGATAATATATGCAACACGAAGTTGTTAAATGGATTATGGCCGTAGAGTATATCGAATGGGTGTGTTTGATGCTCCATGCGCCCGCATTCATTGGTAGATTGGAATCTGGGAAAAAAGTTTAGCATTCTTTCATTTCCTGAATCTCTGTTTATCACTTTATTACAGTTTGATAAGCGGAAGTCCTTATGGAATGCTTTGCTGAACTCCTTGCAAGTACTAGAGCAAATTGCTATAGGCAGATAAAGTACATAATAGATTTCCTTTGAAAGTTGTCAAGTCCATGTCATATAGCCTTTTGCAAAGACAAAATAGCTTGAATTTTTGAGGTGAAGTCATACTTTCACTCGTGCTTCGGATTATTGAATGATTATACCTGTTAGTTTTCCATACATTTTGCTTTTGATCCGTCTGCCCTTAATAAAATAAAGTCCCAAGCATATCCCTAAACTCTTCGATTTTTTTTGGCTGTTAAATTTGTTTTGACCTTCTAAAATCGTTGATGCTGTGAGAAAAAATAGTGGCATATACTACACAAATAAGTAAAAGGATTACAGTTAAACGCTTCTTTTTCTTCAGAAAACGTATGCTAATGCATGTACTTTAATTTTGACAGCTTTCTAAATCAGTGGTGCTAATATTTAAAAAGTGTCCCTAATTTGGGTTCTTTGTCCCTGAAAAATGTTGACTTTGTCCTTGGCTTTGGTGCTTTGAGGTTCAGAGCTGTATCAGTTTTTAAGATAGTAATGTGTACTGAATATATATATTTTTTCCATTTTATTTCTGAACCTTATGGTAGGAGATGAGCTGTGATTAAGTATTCTCATAATTGTCTGTGATTAAACGTAGCATATGGAGTTGGCGCAGTCTGATATTTCTAACTTCTGCCGTTTCTTGACTTAACTGGTAATGTCTGATTGTGCTT